>NC_030438.2:16823368-16833368 GCF_001660625.3 Ictalurus punctatus
ATGCTGATTTCCTTTTCCTGCAGGACTTGAACCGGCCCACAGTGTCAAAACTACTAGTAACTAGTTTGCTGAGCATGGTGTTACTGTGCTCGATTGTCCAGCCGACTCGCCTGACCCGAACCCCTTAGAGAATCTATGAGAGACACCAGACCCAACGATACAGACGAGCCGAAGGTCGCTATCAAAGCGACCTGGGCTTCCAGAACACCTCAGCAGTGCCACAGGCTGGTTTCCTCCATGCAGCACCGCATTGATGCAGTGATTCGTGCAAAAGGATTAAAGCCCCGACCGAGTATTGAGTGCATAAATCAACATAGTTTTCAGAATCTCGACATTTCTCTATTATAAATTCTTTATACTAATATTTTAAGATACTGAATTTTTGATTTCCATGAGATTAATTTTTCCATGATATTACTTTTTTTTTTTTTAGATGCACCTGTAGATGCATTCCCATAAGTGTGTATTTTAATGATTTGTCCAAAAACTAAACCTCTTGTAGGATTAAAATTTGGGCTAGGTTGTAACTCATAGGTTTAGCTTCGGTGCTAGAGTCATGATTGTGAGTTGGGACTGGCCATAGAGCCACTTTTGAACCACTGAGCTAGACTCCTTCACCCTCAACTGGCTTGCAAATAAGTGATTGCATACATATATACAATACATGAAGGCACGCAAAGAGTTTAGCCTGGATTGTCTTGCTGGCACTTGCTTTCCTAAACCCCATGAACTGAGCCTTCTATAACACATTCTTGGATGCTTTGCTTCTATTGAGGACTTTTTCTTTTTTTTTTTTGCAAATTGTATAATATTTAATGTTATCCTGTCCTCTAGTGGTGCAATGTCAGAATGCATTGAGGAACCTTAGGACGTGTAGGCTTTTTTTTTTTTTTTTACTTGTCTTTTCCTTTCTGTAACACATCAGACTGAACTTGTAAAAGCTTTAAGAATGAGCTGATGAAACACATCATGTGCATTATATTAATAATGGAAGCAGCAATGGTTAAAATAGACTTCCTGTTCTGCTTTCCAGACATGAGTGCATTGACACCAAGGGGAAAAAACTTGCATCATGAAAGACTTGTATGTCATTATTTAAAAACAATATGTGATCTTCAATTGTGGAAAAGCGTTATTGTAGGATCTAACTCTGAACTGACGAACTAGACATTTTTCGCTTTTGGTTAATGGTTTCCTACATTACCCACAACGCTGCCTAAACAGAAGATTTACTATTAGTAATACTGTAGTATAATATTAATAGTGGTGCCAGTGAGACCAATGCAGCAGCGCTTTAGTCCTTTTCCAGCTCTCTTACCTCCTCATCTTTACACTCTGCTCAAACAGATCCGCTTCCAAAGCTTCGAATTTCATGTTAATTCCACCATCAACCATCGTGCTTTTCATCTTCTAGACTAAATAGTTGTAGTCTTAGGCACCATTGTTGAGATTTGAAGGCAGAATTTCACATCCTTTTTAGAGAAGGTCTAAGAATTCTGTTCTCCAAAATGAGTTTTATGCTATTGTGAAAAACGTGACCTGGTATTCCAGGTAGTTATAACATACTGTAATATATACTTTTTTTTTATTACATCATTGTAATAAACTGACTTGCCAGTTTAACAGGTTTACTGTAATTTAACACCATCTGGTGCTCTACACAATGTCTTCAACATATTTAGGACCACCATAGTCACACGCATAACCACATCACTGCTCGGTTGTGAATGGTTTATCAGTAGCGGTCCTTTTCCACTAATAGTGTTAACAGGTGGGCTATACTCACTAACCATGAGCGCACAGTCCTCTATACTGCAAGTGGTCCTAATAACCTCAAAAATCAGTGTATTGAAATATAGTACATTAAGAAAAGCTTGTGAAATTATGACATTATAAAAACTATAACAATATTGATATCATGTGAGAAGAAAATGCAACGTGTGCACATTTTTCTGAAATCTTTATTTTATTCAAAACCATTAAGAACAAGTGATTTTTAGGAGTCACAAATCATCTTTCCAATATTGGTGTATATAACTTAGAATAAAAACAACATTTTTTTAACAGCTTGGAGACTTCATACTATGAATTTACCCATGGTTGACTTTCTGTTCAAAATTTAGTGATCGCTTTGCCTTAAATGCGTTAATAAGAAAATAATGCAAGAATTAAAACACAGTATTTCTGTAAGCACACGAAAACAGTTGAAAACACACTATAGCTGCCTTATGAGAATGTTTGGTGTCTAAAATATAATCAAAAGACCCGAAAACTGTCCGGGAGATTATAACCAATTAAGCGAGGGCAAAATATTTTAGCAAGGGCGTGGGCGGCTTCATTAAAAATGGACATGAAGGCAAACAACAAACTATAAACGATATTCTTAATATAAAACTTGGTAAAAAATAGTTATTTCAAACTGTACAGTCACCAAGTACACAGAAGCATTAAACAATTGCTTGGCTTTTCATTTGGCGTCTGCTGCGGCATCGGCCTTTTGCGCCTGCAAGAAAGAGAAAGGGAAAGCAATCAACACAGGTACAACTGCGAATGTTCACACAGGCTTAACTGCACAGAGAACTCTTCAGTACCCAGCTGGACGTTGTTTACGTGAGTAAGACCTACACCCTGCTCAGTTAGTAAAGCTTCATTTGCATGTCAAATGATTACTAGCGACCTTACCATTTTTGGCATCCTGGAGGGGCGATTTAAAATAAAGGCACCCTTTGTCTGTAGAACATACACATAATTTGCACAATAAAGCCATGTTAATTAGGTAAAGTGTATTTAACTCACCTGCTCTGCCTTGGCGTCTCCGTTCTCAGCAGGATTTGCGCCCTTCTTTCCTTTGGCTGCTTTCTGCTGTATCAGTTCATACATACTATTATTATCATCTATTATTAGTATTGTTTGTTGCCAATTTAAAAATAATAATAATAATAATTGTCCTTCAGCTCTTCTTTGTAAAAGCGCTACACAAACGAGGTTCGTTATTACAAGATCATACCTTGGGGGCAGCTTTCTTAGGCTTGGGGGCTGGTTTGGGAGGAGCCGGTTTCTACAAATAACGAGGAGCAACAAATGAACAAACACAAATAGCAGACAGAGCAAAAAAAAAAAAATCTAAATAATTATATTTGGCCAAAAAAACTTTTCTATAAAAAATCAAACACATACAGCAGAGAGTCTTGCAGAGCGCCGGGTTGGCTGCAAAAGAAGAAAGAAAGAAAAATAAGATATATTTCGGTCGTTAATTACTTAGTAATAATTGCTTTTTAAAACTTTCCAGAGATGTATTCTGTTTTCTTGAGATAAAAATGTTGTTTTTTTTTTTTTTTAAATGCATAAAAAGGCAGAATAAACCCCCCCCCCAAACAGAATAACCATACTTTTCCAATTTTCCCCCCAAAAATTCTGCACGTAGTTATTGGTTACAACACGCATCTTAGGATTCAGAAATGTACAAGAACGTGACAAAACAGCGATTAAAATAAACACAGAAAATGGTTTAAAATTAAACAAATCCTGATTTTTCGATAAAATATATGAAATATTTTACAAAGCACAGACCTCTTCCTTGGCTTTGGCAGCCTTGTCTCCGTCAGCCTACAAAATCAACCAGAAGAAAAGAACAATTAGAACTCGCCTGTACACACTTCAAACCATAAACACGCACAAAACCACAAACAAACAAACAAAAACTTTTTAGACCTTTAAAATTATTCTCAATTTTATACAACACGATACACAAACCGAAACGGCTTCTTCTTCTTCATTTTGTTTTGTCTGAGCTATTCCTCCATTTTGTTTCTTTCCCCCCTTTTCATGTCTGAGAACTCTGCTTTCCCGCGCTTATTCAAATTCAAATCTGAGGGAGGGCGCGCGACGCTTCCTTTCAAACGAGCCCCGAGTGCGCGCGCCTAATAAAACTTAGCACACACACAAAAAAAGTCTTCCGCGTGACGTTTAAAATTTAAATCTATACATTTATAACGGTCGTAATTTGGCGGGAATATTTTCCTCAGTATGCAGAAAGTTGGTTTCGTATGTCAGCTTACTGACTATGTCTTATTTATTTTAGCATAAAAAATAAACAAATCGGGGATTAGCTTGTTTGTTTTTTCCCTCCTGACAAGGTGTTCAGTATGGCATCTTTCACATTTCAACGACAATTATTAATTATTTAACGAATTTTTTTTAAATAAAAAAATTAACAAAGTTACACAAAACACCTCGTATTAATCACTCTTAACATTAGTTAGCTTTTTAAAAAAATTATTTTTTAAAAATCCAACTAGGAAACCAAACAAGTCCAGCACCTTATAACTTTAAATGCTAAGCACAGATTAATCTAACCACGGTTATTCACTTCTTTGTTTATTACTAATTATTCTCTTAACTGTATACTAGTTATTTTTTATTTCACTTTACTCATCTAATACATCCAGTGTCGGCTAAATAAACTGACAGTTGTCGTTGCCTCCTTTCTTGCAGAGAAGCTAAATACCACAAAGCATTTCTTCAAGCGCCATAACAAATATTATTCACACTTTTAAACATTCTTTATTCCCACCACAACACAATAGTTTCGTTTATAATCATTTCTGGTGCTAGGGCACGTTTTAAAATGATTCTTAGCACACAAAAAACGACCAAATAAAGCTGTTTTCGTTTTTTCCCTCCTCACACACGCGCGCACACACACAAGCTTGAAGCGTGTAAGGCGCCCAGCGCTGACAGCTTTGTCTGTAAAGGATTGTTACAGAGCTAACAGCTAAATGGATCTCAGAGCGAACAAACCTTAAAATATTATACGTTATTTCCATGTAAATAGGCTGAGAATGTCGTGGATGAGGTCTTACCTTTCTTTTAGGCATCCTGGCTTTTAAAACGGCACGGAAAAAATCAGGAAAAAATCAGGGGTTTTTTTGTGGAGGTGGGGGTTCAGACGCGGGACACCGTCGTGCTCTCCTTCCAATGCGCTAAATACAATAACGGCTGTGTATGTTTATTTAGTTTTTTTATATTGAAATATTAAGATAGGAAACCGGTTTAAACCAGATTTTACATTTCGAGCCCAGCCATTGGCTGCCGCCGTGGTCACGTGCTCTGGGTAGTGCTTAGGTTTTAAAGAGACATGCGCGAAGAAAAATAAAGCAGGAAGGATGGTTTAAAAGGGAGGGGCGCTTTGTATGGCCAAAAGTTTGTGGACACCTTACCATTACGCCCATAAATGCTTTTTTTGGGGGGGAACATCCTAATCCAGATTTAATCCCTCTTTGCTGTTATAATAAGCTTTCTACTAGATTTAGGCGCTACAAGGGCCTACAAGGGCATTAGTGAGATCAGGTACTGATGTTGGGTGCAGTCTTGTGTTCCAGGTTCATCTCAAAGGTGTTCAGAGTTCTTCCACTCTGACCTTGGAACACCATGACTTACAAGGGCATCGTCATGCTGAACTATGCTTGTTAGTTCCATCCATCCATTTTCTATACCGTTTATCCTACAGGGTCAGGGGGAACCTGGAGTCTATCACAGGGAACATAGGGCACAAGGTAGGGTACACCCTGGATGGGGTACCATTCCATCACATACACATTCACACACTACGGACACTTTGGACATGCCAATCAGCCTATCAGGCATGTCTTTGGACTTGGGGAGGAAACCGGAGTAAATGGAGGAACCCCCCCCGCATCCTATACACGGTGAATCGAACCCCCGACCCCGGAGGTGTGAGGCAAACGTACTAATCACTAAGCCACCATGCACCTCTACAGGAAAACAATCCACTTCACTTGTATAATTTAAAATACCTCTGGTATTTTCCTATCAGCATGCTCCAAAGTGTTTTATTCCTTGTACGCTCTAAATAGGCTTACTTTAGTCACTATTCTTTTTTGAAACATGAGCCAGTTGAGCAGTCTTCATGACTGAAGCGCCTTCTGTCCAACCCCAGTAAATCACTTAGATATTGTCCTGTTGCCATCTTGATCCAAAGTTGAGGTCAAATATCACCTTTATCTTATGATGAAACATTTTTATCCTGATGGGAGTGTTTTCTTCCAAGATGACTCCACCCCAATCTCCAGGACATGAAGATGGTTTGACATATGCTATGACCTTCACGGTCACCAAATCTCAAACCGATGGAACACCTATGGGAGATTTTAGAGCGATGTATTAGACAGCGTTCTATACCACCGTCGTCAAAACACCAACTGGGGAAAATTTATTTTGATAGAACGGTTTTCATCTCTCCAGTACAGTTTCAGACAATCGTTGCCAGTACACATCGCTAGCTGTTGTGGAGGCTCGTGATTGCCTTAAACCTTTGTCACTTATCTGTGTATGTGAAAGTGTAAGTCCAAGTAGTCCAATCCTGAATTGAGCACAACCCCGATGCAAATGTGAAGACATCTGTGTTCACTAGGACTACAAAACCTTCCTTTCCTGTCACGACTCAATTTACATTCCTTGTGGAAAAACTCAGACTATGTAAAAGGTTTCTCCAATTGTTTTCATAAACGTTCTAAATTTTGTTGCTAGTTTTCTTGTACGCATGTTAGACAGAATTTCTTTGAATATCTATACTTCTTTCAGTGGCCTTTTTAAATTCTATACTTTTCCAGATTTTTAAGAACCTAGTGAACTAAATTGCAAAGTCGTCAAAAATTCATCTTTTAAAATCTTTTATTTAGTAAGACATCTGCTTTAAATACACACGTGGTCACAGTACTCTCGAGCAGTTCAGAGTCTTCAGCCCTTTGAGGACGTGGCAGCACTGGTTTGCTTAGTAAATCACTAAGCAAAAGTTCCACTAATGGTGTAACCGTGGTGTCCAGTGAACTTGGTCAATAGTTGTGTCTCAAATCACAAATAGTATACAGTATATACTTTGTAGTAATCTAAAAGATTAGCTTGTAGATCATACTTTTTAAGTGGGCTCATAAACGGTGTCTTAATTTAAAGGTCAAAGATTCAAGTTAACTAGGTAACTTGACCAACATTGTTTTTCATTTTAATATTTAAAATTGTTTCTAGATCTGTCTTAATCGTGTCAGCTCAACTGTACTATACTAGACAAACGGTGATTTGCAATATTGACATGCAGTGGATCGGACTAGCTTATTTCTTTAAGGCTTGTGCTTGAATGTTTTGTCCTGGAAAATCTTCACCCCCCACCCCTCCCAACTTTTGTCCATTTTTCTTTTTCTTTGGTTTACTCCATCTTTTCCCATTTCCGTCATTTGCCAGTTCCCACCAACTAGCTAGCTCTCCTTAGTCACATGGCATCTATCAACCAGAGACGACAAAAGATAATACATACTTCTTCTGACGTAAGTGAAACTGCTGCATCTTTTCAAACTGCTGCTCCTGCTGCATCACAGGGCAGGGGAACACACTCGGAGGAAAGCGTTATCTGCCCTTTTCCGTATACACGAGCACACAGGCGCCCACGATTTGTTAGCGTTGCTGATTGACAGCTGAGAGATAGTATGCCATGGCCAATTAAGCTCACTTGGACTCCCGACCATGCCCCTGTTTATTGGAAAGCAACTCAACAAGAGTTATATGTAATCTCAGCACGAGGATGAAGTGAGTTAGGAGGAGGGGAAAAGAAAAGGCTTGTCAAGGGTCCCCCTAGAATTACAGAATGTCCCTCTAGCAGTTTTGAGATAGAGGCAAAAGCTGCACCATAGACAAACAGCCGTGATTGGTAGCCATGTTGTTGTCTGCTACAAGTCCTTGTGCTTCTGTGATACACAATGGGATAGCTTAGTGCAAAAGAAAACTGTTGCGCACTACAAATAAACAACGTTATCCATTTTTTTTAAAAACCCGTATTACATTTTGTTCATATTCGTATGCTCTAGTATGTGATTTGAGACACAGCTCACGCATGACCTTTTAGAGCTACACATTTGGTTAACTCGCACACCTCAAAGACGTGGAAACAGACGTTTGAAATAGTTTCACGTGGCTACAATCATTTTTGAGACAACTATAAATAGCTCACTTCCCCATAAAACGGGGTACACCATCATTATCATTGAAGCTATATACAAATTAGTAAATATAAAAATCTTTTCATTCTCATGGCTTTAGGACCACATCCTCAGGCAGCCATGTTGTATCCAGCACCACAGCCCTACACAGTGCTTCCCTGATCTGACAACTGATTAAACTCAAGGGGTTCGGAATTAGCCGGCAAACCGAATCAGACGTGTTGGAAGCAGTTAAAGCGCTCTAAGACTGGATCATTTCTAACAACCGAAGCTTAAGCGACAGCAGTCGGGCTGCTCAAATGCTCAAAGAAAGTGTCTCTTTTCTGCTGAAGGGCGCCGAGGAAGCGGCGCACTCTCTCCTCTCGGCTGGCCGTGTAGCTCAGAAGTGCTGCATGACGGGAGCGGGCGTCCACGGGTTTGCCATTTCCACCCTGATGAAGAAGTTCGGCTACACACGAGCGATCAGACTCCAGCTGCTGCACCGCTTCAGCCTCTCTGTGCAGCTCCCGCGCTTTCTATAACATAACATAATACCATACGTACATTTAGTGGCCACGATGTGTTGAGTGAAAGAGCTCACTCAATTCTTTATTTATTTATTTTTATATATTCACTTCACGACATCCTTCGCCAAAAAAAATGTCATTTCCAAACAGCTAAGACAGTCCATATTTAGAAACCTACCGTGGTGCTTGAAAGTTTGTGAACCCCTGTGAAGTTTCTATATTTCTGCATAAATATGACCTAAAACATTATCAGATTTTCACACAAATACTAAGAGTAGACAAAGAGAACCCAATTAAGCAAAAAAAATATTATACTTATTATACTCAATAAGGTCATTTACTTATTGAGATATGTAATATTGGATCATTTATCTGTGAGGGGCAAAAGTATGTGAACCTCTCTGGTGTTTTCAATCAATGGGATGACAATCAGGTTTGAGTGAGCGCCCTGTTTTATTTAAAGAACAGGGATCTATCAGAGTCTGATCTTCACAACACGTGTTTGTGGAAGTGTATCATGGCACGAACAAAAGGAGAGTTCTGAGGACCTCAGAAAGAGGTTGTTGATACTCATCAGGCTGGAAAAACCATCTCTAAAGGGGTTTGTTCTCCACCAATCCACAGTCAGACAGGTTGAGTACAAATGGAGGAAATTCAAGTCCTTATGTGAACATCTAACGATGTTTTAAGTCATATTTATGCGGGAATATAGAAAACGCTAAACTTTCAAGTGCCACTGTAACTTCCGAATGGAACCACATTATCATCTGCATAATTTCCAACTGTTAGGTAAAGCTCCACCCTCACATTTTGGAAGGAGGAGGAGCCTAGGAGATGAAATGATACCAAACTGTGTCAAAATATCAAAGAAAGCACAATGGTCCATTGTGTAATGTTACAGAGTTCATATAAACTATGAGATTTGGTTTATCTTTGAAAAATTACAGAAAGTCAAGATGTAATCTATAAACAAGATGACCGATTTTATTTATCGGTCAGTGCCCATGACATCAAGTGAAACATTAACAGATGTGCCGACATTGATAACACGAAAACCCTAGCAAGTAAAGAAAGACAAACAAACAAACAAACAGAATTTTACCGCTAAAAGAACGTTGTTGGGCGAGATGCCTCCGTGTGAACAGCATAAACCATAAATAGCTGCTTGTATGAGAGTAACTACTACGAGAAATATTCATTTCTGGCCTTTCACTTCCCTTTCAGTTTTAAAGAATTGGCTTTGCTGTAGGGTGAGTTTTATTTGTGCTTGGTCTCACCGCTGGTTCTCCTGTATTTTTCAGGTGTTCCCTGTATCGCCAAAGCAAGGGGTCAAGAATCGTAACTACTACAGCTAAACTGTAGATGTTGGCCCTTCTTTAGTAACACTGGCCAACCAATAGATCTGTCCCTATTTAAATATGATTATTCTTTGTAAAAAAATTTTTTTTTAAATTATTTCTGTCTCATATTCTGCTATAAGTCTTT
>NC_030438.2:17463368-17553368 GCF_001660625.3 Ictalurus punctatus
TCTTAACATGGCATGAGTTTATGTACGATTGGCCGATTGAATCATTGGTGCATAGGTGTACAGGTGTACCTAATAAAATGGCCCATGAGTGTATGTCTGCAAATATTTATTTGCTTATTTATTTATCTATTTTGCCGGCTGAAAAAAAGAGACAGAACGAACGAACGAATCAAGCTGAGAACTTTTCAGTTAGGGATTTCCTAACCCCGCCCCTCCCCCCGCTCCAAAAAATACCATTTATCTCGCCTGGAGCCTACATTTGTCTTCGAGAAGCAATACAAACTCTATTTCCACTGTAGAGCAATCAGCCGTGGGAGCTATCGATTTCTCGCCCAGCTGCGCCGCGCAAAATTGCTTCAGAGTGTAACGGCAGGAGGAACGACTCGGCCTCGGGCCTCGGCTGACGGGCTGCCGGTCAGACTCCACTACGGAGAACTGATTTCATTTGAATCATTTATCCAAACTTAATAAGGTGTTTGAACTTATTATTCAAGAGTGCGTTATATAAAAGCAGAGAAATCCTGCTTACGTACAGCTGGTGGACAAAACAAATCAGACCCTTAACAGCGCTAAATGTAATCTATAAACCCGTTAGAAATAGACACACATCAGGCGCTTTATGAAGAACACCCGTACACCTGGACATTCTGATAAGAGAGATGTTCAAACTGGTCTGCGCTAAGTACGCTAACGACCGCGGTGAGCTGAAAAGCATTTCAAAACACGCCAATCTTTAGGCGGATGGGCTACAACAGCAGAGGAAAACACCGGGTTCCACTTCTGCCAGCCAAGAACAAGAATCTGAGGCTACAGTGGGCAGAGGCTCAGTGAAACTCTACACACACACACACACACACACACACACACACACACACACACTCAGAAAAGAAAGCAGATTTTTTACTATTTGTTATATTTGAATGAAAACAGATTTCTTTGAAAAAGAGAGCCTAGGTGTGTAAGTGTGTGTGTGTGTGTGTGTGTGTGTGTGTGTGTGTGTGTGTGTGTGTGTGTTTGGTTATAGATGTTTGGATGCATGTGGTTTCTGGAAATAGTGTGAGTTCCACTTAGGTTGCAATAACAAATCACACACACACACACACACACACACACATGCACACACACACACACACACACACACACACACACACACACATACTCACTTCTCATTTCTGGAAGAGTTATTGGTGTAGATATCATCATGGTGGCACTACTATCTCTAATATTCTCTCTCTCACGCTCGCTCTCTCTCTTTCTCTCTCTCTCTCACACACACACACACACACACACACTGTCTGTTTTTCTCTATTGGCTCCCAGAATGACATGTCATCCCAGCCCACATGTGGACGTGTCTCCTAGTGGCCTTTCCCTAATACAACACAGGGCTAATGCCCTAAAGCCTGCACTCATTTTTACGAGGACAATTTGCACCAGTTGGACCCTGCTCCAATAACACGCTGAGTTTTAATTAAAACCTTTGATGTGCCAAAGAATTAAATATGTCTCAGACCGAAAGCTCAGTGGAGAAATAGAAATGACTTCCAGTTCCTCCGCCATGTGCCGTAAGTCACGCGCTGCGTTGTTCTCACCCTATTAATAAAGAAAGCAACCTGGGCAGCAGGGGCAGACGAAGATTGTGGCGTTGTTCAGTGTCTCAACCTTTGGAGGTCATTTTCCAACAAATCACATGCAAACACGCAGCTGCGCAATGAGGCCAGGCTTCTAAAGGCGCATTTCTGTTAGCGTTTCTCTCGCCAGAGTTCACTCGTCCTGATTTCGCCCAATCACGAGTACCCTTCCGTCAGAAAGAGGAGGAGTTTCAACTCAATTTAACCAGCCAATTGCAAACTTCATAACAATCTTAAGTGTGCCTGCAGGCCAACCAGTTTTAATCATGATAATTCTTATAGTGTTCTCCAAAATGCCTTACATGTGAAACAAATATGACTAAACAAAATCAAGATTGACTCCGAATTGACTCGAAATCTATGACAGTGAAGTATATTAGTAAAACAGATGTACAGCAAATACACTATAAGCTACACAAGCAGAAAATCACACAATAAAATAGTTCAGCTTGCTAGCTCGTTTGCTACCTTGATTAGCAATACGATACGATACATTTCCCTTACAATACAATATTTGACCTCAGTTTTAATCAGACAATATAATAGCGTATGTAACGCTTTACGCTGGCACTAAATTCACATCTATGATTTTAACCCACGACCAAAAAATGTTTCGTCTACGACAGCAAAATCAGGTCAGTGTAAAACCAGCTCCTACGGTCTCTCTTCTCTGATTGGCTGCAACTCCTGCCAGTCATGATGTATTCTGACTTGCCTGAAGTTCGTGCCTGAAATTCGTAATGTAATGTAATTCGCAGCGTAATGATTTTTGAGCTTGCATATGTACTATGTGAATTACATAACTCAGGAAAATCTCATCGTGTCCCAAGTTAAAACAATGCATCCTAAACTTTTTCTTTATAGCTTACTCGCTAGTTCTTTTTGGTTGTTTTTTTTTTTTTTTTTTTATGTTTTCAAGCTTACTACCGAACGTGGGTCTTTATATAGTCATTGATAGTAAGGAAATGTTAAAACTATCTTAGCTACATAACTATTGTTAACAACTGACATTGCTAATATATTATAGTGTGTAATTAAAACCTTTTTTTTTTTTTGGCTCTGCTACTTTGACTCTGGATTGGCGACATCTGGAAAAGAGACATCTGGTCTGTCGCACTTTGAACACTTTGCACCTGCGGCATGTCTGAGAGAAACGCTCCCTAAAGCCTGCCGCTACACTCACCCCCCGAAAGCATGCTCACGTCTTCAAACGATCAAATTTACGAGTTCCGGCAGGCCAGCATTGTTTAAAAGCTTAGCCCGAGGCTGTGCTCGTCCTAGCTAATTGCTAGCACTTACTGCTTGATCTTGTGCATTCAGATTCTCCTTTCGATGATATACAGCCAGTACTTACTCAACAGCGTCAGGGTCGAGCAAAGTTACCTACCCTTCGGCCCGTCTCTGCTCCGAACAGCTGCCGTTTTTTTATGAACACGGATATAATGTAGAAATTGTGCCGCCAGTGTAACTGGTAAAAGTAACTCTTTCATTCTCCGTTCTTCAGCTTAGCTGTGTAATCATACTGGCTCTTTGTCAGTTCTTCATTACACAATGATCAATCTTGCTCAGCGGGCGCCAAAGGATGTTCTAGCGAAGACGAATAGCCTCATCTATGTCATCTATGATCTTAGTGAAGTCATTATGCCATCAAACAGCTCATCTGAGTTTGAAAAAAACAAAACAAAACTGGAATTCTAAAGGAAAACTGGGCAACGGAAACTTTTAAGCGGGACAAAACGACATGTATTTCCATATGCAAGGCAAATACACTCTTAAATAGAAAGGCGCCGAAACTTTAAAGTGATGTCATAGAAGAAACATTTTTGGTTTCCTAACGAACCTCTTGATTGATGGATGCACCAAAGAAAAACATCACCACAAATATTAACATGTGAAGGGTTTTGTGGCGACAGGAATGATGGCTAACGAACCACACTGCCGAAAGGTTCTTTAGGGAGGAATTATGGACTGAAAAGGTTTGTTAGGGAAGAATCATTGACTGAAAGGTTCTATATAGAGGAATTAAGGACTAAGATGTTCTTTAGAGAAGAGTCATGGATACAAAGATTCTTTAGAGATGAATCTTGGACTGAAAGTATTGTGGACTGAAAGGTTCTTAATAGAAGTGTCATGGACTAGAAGGTTCTTTATAGAAAAGTCATGGCTCTTTAAAGAAGAATTGTTCACTGAAAGGTTCTTTAGTGTAGAAACCCAGACCAAAAGCTTTGTTAGAGAAGAAATGTTGACTTAAAGTTACTTTAGAGAAGAATCATGGACTGAAAGGCTCTTTAGGGAAGAATCATGGACTGAAAGGTTCATTAGAGTAGTAATTTGGTCCAAATGGTTGTTAATAGAACAATTGTGAACTGAAAGGTTCTTTAGAAAAGAATCATGGACTTGAAGGTTCTTTAGAGAAGAATAATTGACTGAAAGGTTCTTTATGGAAAAGTAACAGACTAAAAGGTTCTTTAGTGCAGAAACCTGGAATGTAAGGTTTGTTAGAGAAGAATAAATGATTGAAATTTTCTTCAGCAAAGAATTATGGACTCAAAGGTTCTTTAAAGATGAAGCATGGACTCCAAGGTTCTTTAAACAAGAATAATTGACTGAAAGGTTCTTTAAAGATGAATCATGGACTCCAAGGTTCTTTAAACAAGAATAATTGACTGAAAGGTTCTTTAAAGATGAATCATGGACTCAAAGGTTCTTTAAAGATGAATCATGGACTCAAAGGTTCTTTAAAGATGAATCATGGACTCAAAGGTTCTTTAAAGATGAATCATAGACTCAAAGGTTCTTTAAACAAGAATAATTGACGGAGAGCTTCTTTAGAGACAAATCATAGACTGAAAGAATCCTGAACTATAGGTTCTTTAGGGACAAAGTGTGGAATGAAGGATTCTTTAGGGTTGGAATTTGGACCAGAAGGTTCTTCAGAGAAGACTCATGGACTCAGAGGTTCTTTATAGAAAAACACTGGACTGAAAGCTTCTCTCGAGATGAATCGTGGACTGAAAGTTTTTTTTTTAGCAAAAAATAAAGAACTGAAAGGTTCTTTAGGGAAGAATAATTGCTCTAAAGAACGTTTTATTATTATTAAATGTTTTTTTTAACAAGGAGGCACGGTGGCTTAGTGGTTAGCGTAGCACCGGGATAGGCTCCAGGCTTCTCCATGACCCTGTGTATGATAAGCGGTATGGAAAATGGATAGGTGGATGGATTTTTTAACAATATATGGCAAAATATTTCTGTAAAATGTTATGGGTTCTAGTTATAATGTTCACAGAAACACAAAAAGCACAGAAGAAACAGCTTTGTGTTAAAAATGTATCATCTTCTAAATACATTTTGCGAAATAGAGACCACTCCTGATGTTTCATTATATGGATCATCACTCTGTAAAGAGATAGAGCACATGTGCAATGTTACTAATGACTCAGAGCTCGTAGGGTGTCGCATGCATGTGGCTTACATAATCAGTACAAATGAAATCATGCTAACTGCTAGACTTTAGTGTTCGTTAACTGTTAGCCATGCTAGCATTATTAGACAGGGCTTACTTCAAAGCTGCAGTATGTCTCTGTTGTGGGTGTGGGTGTGTGGGAGGCTGCAGCGTAATTAGTATGATTATGATTACACATGGAAATTCTCACACAGAGCCGACAAGTGGAGAGGGAATTTGCGCAGCACGGCTCGGTAATCACGGCGAGCTCGGCAAATGGATGCAAGCGATCATACAGCATGCATCAGAAGCGAAAAAGACATCTCGTTGCAAAATACCGGCATTTCTGCCCTAACACAATTAGGAATGTATTGTTGCGTAATTATGGTGCATTATTCAGGGTCAGATCTGTGAGGTCGTGTAGTGTGTTTAATCAGGTTGCACACCGAATCGGGGAGGCTTGTTGATTAGCTGCTTCGTGTATACGTGATGTGTTTGGGGTTTAAATGACGCCTTTGAAGGTCAGAAAACAAATCAGTATCGGTTGCTTTGAGTTTTAAGAGCTGTTTTGAACACAGGCTATAGTTGATACACTGTAGTTCTCTGAAGGGATACTCATTCAAAGCATACTGCAGTGTTTTTATAACCTAGTCGCTGTCTACTGCTTCAATAGCGTATGTGTAATGGATACGAAATTTCAGGTTTCCCTGAAAGCGATTCGACTCTGAATCAACCCAGGAACGAATCAACCATGCCATGTACAGTATCGTTGGTAAACGAGATCTTTTAGCTGTGCTTACGTTCGACACACGTGAATCGAAGAGGGGCTTTGGATGAACGTGCGTGGCGACGATGTCACATGACGCGTCTTGGCCCGAATGTGCAGAAAATCTGCTGTAATTTTCGAAAAAATCGCAAGCCCCTCCGAATATCGGCGTGTTTGCTCGAGGCGCTGGTTTTATAAGCACAGTGAAATCAACCCAAAACACAAGTAGCAAACAAACCAAAACTTTTCATTTTGCTCTGACTCGGACTCGAGCAAACGGACGAACAGGCGTGAAAGTTACATAACAACGCTGAAGGTCTTATAGTGAGAGGGATATCCAATATTTTTGCCTTTCTTGTTCTCTCGGTGCATCCATGACATACTTTTCTCACGTTTGAACCATGCTTTGTTTTGAAACTGTCTTGTGCCAATTACTCACACCGCAAAGCTGAGCTCATTGCAGTGATCCTACCCCAGTGCTATGTGTGTGGTTTATAGCATTAGGCCTGTGGTAATGGCACGGGACCCAGAATATCATTTTCAGGTGGAACAGAGATTGGTTCCTTGGATTGTTCCTCTCCGCCCGACAGCTTTTAACACTCCACCAAATAAGCCGAATTCTTTCTGCGAACGGGTCTTAGAAGTGGCAGAACACACTGCGTTCAGTGTACAGAGGAGTCGGAAAGAGGTTGGCAGTGTATGGTATCGCAATCATGCAGAGACAGAGGGAGAAAGAGAACCAAATAAAGAGACCAGGACGATGGGTGTGCTCAGAGAAATGCCTTTTCTGTCTGTCATAAGAGAGGCTGTTGGGTCAGTGGCCCAGCGTGTGGTATCTGGGTCTTTCAGATGGGTCCTTTCTGTGTGTGTGTGCGTGTGTGTGTGTGTGTGTGTGTGTGTCCGGAAGGAGCCATAGCGAGACTGAGTATTTGAATAGAGCCACTGCTGAGATGCCCATTTACCCATCAGCCCCGAGACTCTGCGCTCCCTCACTGTGGGAGTCCAGAGAGGAAGTGTTGTAGTTACCCCGCAGCTCTGAAGAATCACACACACACACACACACACACACACACACACATTTGTCTTACTATCATCTTAAGGACCTTCTAATGCTAATGAATGCTGCGCCTACACTTAAATCGACCTCTAACCTTAAGCTCAGTAACAAAAACAAAACATTTTGCCCTTTTAAGTTTTGAAATAAAAAGCTGTTGTTTTTGTCAAAAAAATAAAAATAAAAAGTTGTCCTCGTCTGCACCAGCCAAATATGGTAAAAAATGGTCAAAAATGTTCAATATTCCTGTCACCCCCCCCCCCACACACACACACACAAACACACACTCACAGACCTACAGAAATGCAGGTCTCATCCTATCAAAAGTCTGATGCTCATTATACAAGAATGCAACATTTCAACCAGGTCCTGTTTTCATCTCATCCGCTAACACCTGATATGGGGTCAGCTCGTACACTCCCCTTCTGTGCTATTGTCCTTTTGAAATGTAGCCAAAACAAACACACACTGTTTTGACTGGCGTCGATGACCGTTGAGTCTGGTTTGTGAATATGATCTGGGGGAAATATACTAGGCTTTCTGGTTAGGAAAGAAGCAGTTGAAAGCCTAAAATAGTTCTACTGAACTGCTGTTATGGATATGCTTGTCAAATATCTAATTATATTAGAGGCCGGTGTAACAAGTTAAAAGAGTATAAACAGTATTGCAGTATGTACGCTAAATCACAGTATGTATTATTTAACACTATACCGTACATGATACTTTATACCACGGCAGCGTTGAATTCTCGGCTCTGATTGGTCGGAAGGTGTCGATTCATTTTCTGTAACAGCAGCTAGTAAAAATTCTTTTCTTTATAGTAAGAATTCTTTCAAAACGAAACCTGCTGTATATAAATGTCGCTCTGGTGAAGTTTTCTGCCGGGAGACGTTTATTTAACATTTATGGAAGGAGTCTCCAGTGCCAGTACTTTGTAACAGTCAGAGGTAAAACTCTAACTTTAAAGTTTTCCGAAGTCTTCGCGCTTCCCCAAACATGAGGCTGGTGAAGGAACGGCTGTTTCTAGCTTCTATCATTTAAAAATAACTTGTTTCGTAGATGCTCCACAACGTTAAACGTAACTATAAATGGTTAAAAACTACAACATTTCATTTTTTAATAATAATTAGAAAAAATTATTCCTGTACAGATTTGAGAGTGGAAGGAGAATTTAATGATGAGATCATTCACAATACTTTATAGTATTGTGTAATTCCTGCACATTTTCCTTTGAGTATTTTCCCCCCTGTTTTCCAATTATGTTTTGGGTAAAATAGCAAACCTCGAACACCAAACATGTCTGTATGTGATGTACGGTAAGGTGGGAAATTGGACAAATGACTCTTTTTTTTTTTTCAATACTACTGGAGCAGTAGTCCTCAATGCCCTGACGACGGCCAACGTTTTGCTCTCTCGCCGAGTTCCCCACTGGGTTAAAGTATAGATCCGGCGTAAACGAAAGGTATGACATTAAATGTTCATCAGTCTTTCGCTGGAGGGAAGTGTTGTAAAGTGGTAGTTTGCAGGGAGAGAGGAGTTGGTTTGAAGTTTATGAGCCTTCGTAACAGAACTACTTTAATGAACAGAGGCACCTGAGGGGGAAAAAAATCGAGGCCTCTCGTACGCTGCCACGTTGAGACGGAAAGAAATCACCACACTTCAAATAACAGCGCTAGTGAAGAGGAGCATCATCTCAGAAAAGAGAGTCTGCTGGGGTTTGGGTTTAGATGCATCCGTGTTGCTCGTGGTTACTGGCACGAATTCCCATAATTTCCACGTGCCATGGATTCCAGGGTGAAGTTCGCGGCTTTCGTCTGACGTGTTTTGTTTTGCCTTCGTTTCTGTTTCAGTCTTGTCTCCGCCCCTGCCCCATCATTGGTTTGCTACCTATTGTACTCACCTGTTCCTTGTTTGCCTTCTTATAGCCGGTCTTCGATCTTCACAAAGTTTTGTTGCTTGTTCTGTGCATTTCCGAGCTAGGTTTTTTTTTTCTGTTTTTCCCGCTCATGAGTAGATTCTCATTGCTGTCATCCGTTAGCATGTTGCAATTACATTTAAACCGTGTATCAACCGACTTTTATAAGTTTGTAAAAAAAAAAAAATTTAAAAATGAAAAGAAAAAATTCTGACTGTGATAGGAGTTTCATATATTCACTAGTCTCTGCTGTGGGGAAAAAATATTCGTGAAGCAGACATGAAAGAAAGCGGGCTAAATGTACATTGTTAGTCTGGAAATATTTCATTCTAGATGAAGCCAATTCTTCAGTCAACTGCACATTACTCTGAAGCTATGCTGAGAATTTCTTCTTTCTTTTTCTCTTTTTTTCTTATGGAACGTAATTACTTCCATGTCACTTCGAGACTTTTGGATAAATGTAGAAGTATGCATAGGACTGAATTCCCAACTGCCCATGAAGAAAATTCTGACTAATCCTGCAGTTATTTTTATCTGTACTCTCCTGCAGTATTTTTCCGATCACTTTAGTATTCCCGGATTTAAAAATAAACCCGCAGTTTGAATCCTAGCACCTTAATAAAGCTGTTACTAAAGCTGATATAATGAATGAATGATTGAGTAAATCCCAGTTTACACCAGTTTATACCTGAAAGTTAATCACGTGGCATTTCATCCCTTTCTTCGTCCTTCATATATACCGTTTCCACCCGCATGAGAGTTAAAGCGCCTGCTCCTGTGAATTTCTTTTTTGTTGTTGTTTGCTCCCCATTGGCTTCAGGCCTGATACATCTCCTCGGGTTAAGAGTAAGGCTCTTAACAGTTTTAAAATAAATGTAATATGACATAAAGATTGAATATTTTGCACATTTATTTATCTTTGTTGTTAACAGTGTAGCGCAAAGAAGCGCTGAAGCTGGAAATGCAATTTGTAGCCTGTCTTTTGTTGTTACCTCAAGTGTGCTTTGATGTGCACGTTTCTGTTGTTTATCAGGATTTAAGTACAGGAATAAAATTGCATGAAATACCGGTGCCCTGAATCCGTTTTTGCTTTAACTGTGGAAGAGGCAAGTTTTTGTAATTAGTCTTTGATTAGCAATAAACTTTAGTAGTCACGCAGCCCTGCACGAACCTGCGTGAACCGACGCGCTTCGTCATTCGGGCCCTGCAGATGCCCTTCTGTGGATCTGAAATGCAAATTTCGGTTGTTCAAAATCAATAGGTGCGCCGATTTCATCCCATGCATGCGAGCTACGTAATTGGACGAAACATAGTGGCCCGTATTACATGTGACAGGTCGTTTATTCCACTTTGGTAAATGATAAGTGTGCATGGTGTTGAACAATGCTGTATTCAGCCTTCAGAGTGTTTATGAGGTGACCTACTTCCCTTGGGTCTCGTGTAAATGCTACACCATTTGAGAAATTTTGCAGGTTTAGTCGAGTGGTTCATCCAATAAAGTGTAAAAACATCCAGATCTAGAACGGTAAAAAGGGTTCTTCAGTCTTCAGTGCCTTTTGGAAACCCATTTTCCAAGCAAAAAGCCCTTAAGAAAGCGTGGCAAAGAAAGATATCTCCTTGGTCTTGTGGGCAGCTTTTTGCATTTAAGGGACAATCAGGGACATCGCCTTAGACGACATGTCACCCTGAATGGCACGATAGCAGGTTTTGACGTTTATTTATAACGCCCCCTGTCCTTGCTGTCATTGCCTTCATTCCTGTCCACTTCCTGTTTGATTTCTGTCCAACTCCTGTCCTCCCTTCTCACCGTTGACGGGACGAGTGATGAACTCTCCTGTCATTTCTGATCCACTCTGTCGCGCAGCAGCCTTTCTCTGACAGGATAAAGAACGGCTGCGTTACCCCAGACGAGACGAGACTCTAAAGAGTCGAGGAAAGTTCACGTCGGTGAAGATAGACGCGGTTACTTTTGGATAAAGAAACCGTGCGTCAAAATGCACTCCGGTTCTGATGACTGGTAGCAGCAGGGAGGCTGATTATTTTTCATCGGCAATCTGACAGAGGGGAACGGGGCTTCAGTCACGAACGAAATTGACGACGTTGCCGCGGTGGTCCTGCTGAGATGCGTCAGCTTCGTAAAACTTTGGCATTACGGAGCCAAACCTCAGTAGGGGAGAAGAGTGAAACACGTTACTGATTTAGTTCAGCTTTGAAGTAGCAATGAAGTTGGTTCTAGAAGGGACAATTTGGAAGAGGAACTGTTCTCCATGTTGTTTTGTTCAGACTAGGGCTAAGTGAGACTTCAAATTTAGCCCCAAATTTCAATTCCTATACTTATATTTATCCACTCGCAAAATGGACAACTTCAATAGTAATATAAGACATGATACTATAATAAATTTAATGGCAGTTGACTAAACTTTCCTTAACATTCATGGTTTAGTAGGCATGTACAGCTGAGTAAGTTTACATACACTTTGACTTTTTCATTTAGTACCACCCTGAACAAGCTATTTCACATAACAGATGTTTAAATATAGTCCACAAGACACAATAATAACTGAGTTTACACAAATGAACCGGTTCAAAAGTTTACACACGCTCGATCCTTAATACTGTGTTGTTACTTGGATGTTTGTGAGAGTTCTTCATGAGTCCCTTGTTTGTCCTGAGCCGAGCCGTTAAACTGCCCACTGTTCTTCAGAAAAATCCTCCAGGTCCTACACATTCTTTACTTTTCCAGGATCTTTTGCGTATTTGACCGTGCCTATATGATGTTGTGATCCATCTTTTCACACCGAGGACGACTGAAGGACTCGTTTACAACTATTACAAACGGTGCAAACATTCACTGATGCTCAAGAAGGCAATACGATACATTAAGAGCCAGGGGGGTGTAAACTTTTGAACAGGGTGATCGGTGTAAATTGTTATTATTATGTCTTCTGAGAAACATCTTATGTGAATCCGGTAGATATCTTATTTAGTTTCTGAATGGCAGTACTAAATGAAATAAAGATCTTTGAACAAAATATGATCCTTTATTATGATCCTTCTTTTTTATTATTATTATGAACGTTTTGCAGATTCTACAAGGCGTATGACGTCAGTTGTAACTGAATGGTCTGATGGCTCCAGTAGCCTGAGCGAAACAGTGCCTTAGTGAGCTCCAAAATAAAACCATATTTTGACCACATTTCTGTGCAATCTGGCCTGAAATCCACGAAAGAAATCTGCTTTTATTTATAGACCTGGAGCTCCATGGACGCTGTGTACGCAGAACACGTGCAGTGCATAGGGCAGCATATCCCTGCTGGGGTCTTGTACTTTCATGGCACACGTTTTTACTGTTCTCTCTCATTATCGAAGGATAATTTTTTTTCTTCCTGGAAAGTCATACGTGAATCATAATCAGACGAAGAATAATATAATGAAATGACGATTCTGATACCGTGTCCAGCAAACGTCTCGACCGTAGCAAACTCAGAAAAATCAATAAATCTGATCAGTGTTATACGGTGACTACTGTTGTCAACTGTAAACAATAGTTTCCTGATGATGAATGACGGTTAATGTTGTGACCGATACTCTTACTCAGTCACATTAGACAGAAAGCTTTCCAGAAAGTTCTATAGGGCGTCTGGTTGGGAACTGAAGTAGCTGAGGAACTGCAGAAGTTCAGGTGTTCTGCAAATTGCTATTTGAATGGGTTTTTTTTTTTTTTCCAGTGTTTGCATAGTGGTAAAGGGTAATCGTGATACTTTTCATTCCTCTCAGTCCTTGACAATAAAGATACAACCGACTAGAATTCTCTACAATGCTGTTTATCTGTCAGCGTTTTCGTTTCGTTCCTCATACAAGTAAAAAAAAATACTTGTCATTGCATTCTGTGTAGAAAAATCAGTGAAAAAAAATAATATAATGCTATATGTTCCTAAACTAGCTTTGTATTTCACATCCGTTACATTAGAAGGTTAACGCTGATTAATGCGGTCCCTTGTGCTTCAGCTCAGGTTCCTTCTGACCTGGAAAGACAGCCTTCAGGTTGAGTGGCTGGAAATAAAACCGCAGAGTTGCCTGAGGCAGGGTTCTTTTATTACTCGGATCTATTAAAAATAGTTAATTGCACACCGAGTGATTGCATAAGATTTGTTTAACCTTCATTTGCAATATTTACACCTTCTTTCATTTTGGATTTGTTCTCCTAGAGCAGGGGTAGCAACTCTTTGCAGCCTGGGATTTCAAAAAAAATGTTTAAAAATGTTTTAATTTCATGAACATAATCCAACTATTCCAGTATTAGCCCCATTACTTAATATGCGCAGTGATTAATCGGATTAATTTCTGAACTTTCCACCCATGGAACACATGCTTGACATTATTTATAGGCATAATAACTTTCATGATCGTAGGTTTTAATTTCCACCTGCCAATTTATTTGCCGTGCTGTAAAGGAGAGCTCAGGTTCTGCTCGATTTCCGCATTTTATTTACGGTAGGCGGATGCTTTGTCTGGATGCCGTCGTGTTCAGCGGATTTGCAAGAAGGTTCCGTATGAACGACCCAACGTTTTCTGACAGTCTCAAGTTAATGAATTATGCCCCAGCGTTGATGTTCGTCCGTATGGTAGAACCCATGCAAGTTCAGTTTGTGTTCAACGCTAAGTGTAATTACAGTGTCACGGAATGATTTTCTTAGCACTTTACTGACACGACTGAGGAAAATGTGAATATTCTGAATGGATTTATCTTGTTTTCATTGTCGCTACACCTTTACGTTGCCCATATAAGGAATAAACAATACAGTCGCTAATGTAATAAGTTGCTAGCTTATGCTGCCTCCATATTTCTTGGTTTGCCTTCATGGCTTTGGCTCTATCATGGTGTTTGAAAAACTTTTGGCCACAGTTTTACTAGGCTTGTTAGCTTAAATCACAGAAAAGACGATCCAGACTCAGAAATCAGGAATTTCTCCGTGACACGTGTGCCGGTTTACTAGTATGTTATCTTTCCGTGTAGGGTTCATGAGATATGAAATCCTGGTTGTTAAGTAGGAGGCTCAGTTATGAGTGAAATCCTACTCATATTAACCTGCTAGCTAACTATCCGTTAGCTAGCTAGCTGGCTTACTATTTGTGGCGGTAGGAAGATTTTTAATGAGATGAATGTTGAGCAGATGTTCCTAGGCAATTTAGGCGTTTCCTTGACATTGAAAAACACAACAAGTAGTATAGTAAACAAATCATCATTCATTTCTAAGTAAACGTAACCCGAGACATTTGATGTGCACTCTCTGAAAAATAATTATTAAATAAACCGTTTTTTTGGTTTTTTTTGGCATGAAGTGTTTAGGGTTAACCTCGGGATACACAGACGTTCTCACGCTCTCGCTTCTTACAGATGTTCCTTTTCTCTCTCACCTTAACTCCATCTATCCATCTCACTCTCTCTCCATCTCTCTTTTATTTTTGGCTTTTCTCTCCCTCGCTCCATCCATATTAATTTCTCCTTCTTGAGATAATTCCTGTTTCTCAGAACGTGTCTGGTCTGTGGTCCTTCCTGATACTCCTCCTCCACAGATTTACCATTCTCTCTCTGAACCGTTTGAAGCCGTGCTGGGGATTTATGTGGCTCTTATATCATGTAACCCTTTTTGAGAGTCTGTAGCTTGTTTCACAGAAATCCATATGGTTCCAATATGAGCTGCTTTTAGCATCGTATTAATGCTGTTCCCCAACTGAAACTGATTAATCAATTCGATAGCGATCCACACGGCTTCAGCGCCATCTGGTTTGCTCCCCTGACAGCAAGCTTTCGCTTGTGCCTTGAAAGGAGTGCATTTTTAAACGTACCTGGATGAAGCTTAACCTTGAAACACATTAAATATGTTTTGTTTAAAATGTTTGTTTTTGGCACTAATTTGTTGGATGGTACTATGTTTTCATTTTCATACTTTCCTGTGAGAAGTTGTTGTTACAAAGGAACACAAGCAATTTCAAACCCAAAGGAATAACTGTTGGATTTTACTATTAGCTGCTAAAAACCAAAGAGATGTAGCTTCTCTTCTCACTCACCATTTTCCAGCAACATCCAGAGTCATATTCATGCGAAATTAAACATAGACGTAGTGGACACATTGATGTAATGGTGCACTGGATACCAAGTTCCAGAATGCAATGCAGCTACAGCATACGTGCTGAGTATATTGGCTCGGATAAATTGCGATCTGGCATTGGAGGAGCTTGAAAGTTGCGGCTTTATAAGCTGATCTGTTTGAGCAGAGTGTCCAGATGGAGATAGGAGGTGATATCACTGGACATAGTAAAGGACTAAAGCACTGCTGCATCACTCTCTTTATATAGAGACGAAGTGAAGGCTAAATCCCACTGCATCGCTATCAGGAGGTAGTTGAACGGCGTTCTGGGTAATGTAGGAAACCATTAACCAAAATGAAAAGAAGTTTCAATTTAAAAAATGTCAACACCGGACAACAGCGGATCTTGGACGCCACTGACGCTCGCCTGTTAATTAAAAATATCAGCATGGAGTTTGTTCGGGGAGGATTTTTCCCTTAATGTTGTAAAATGATCAATCCTCTAATCCGTAGCGTTCACATTAGGACAGGACAAGCTCGACCTCCTGCCTCCATGATCACATCTGACAAGATTAAGGAAGGAGGCTGAACGCTGTTAAAGGCCAAAATTACAAGCAGGACAATTGCACTTTGCAGCAGTGGGAGCAATGAGTGAGAACATCACCACCATTTCGTCTCGCACGATGGAAGCTTATCACCTCAAACAGGCACCTGCGGAGTGTTTCAGTTTCCCATTAAAACCCGAACGGCTCTCGCTGAGTGGCCAGGTGCACTTTCATTCAGGATGAGACGTGATATGAAACGAATAAATGATTCTATATTACTTATGAAATGGAATATGCCTGCAGTACATGATGATGTTTCACATTTATTCATTCAGCAGACACTTTTACCCAAAGCGGAATAGAATCCAATAACAAGCCGGGGGACATAAAGAAGCGGTGTAATGACAAATCAAATTCATATAATTTCCTCCTTAAGCCAAATGTAGTGGATAAACCAAAAGATGTTTGGTGTTGGATATTCGCTTCTTTAGTGTTGCAGTGAATGAGCCTAATGGTGCTAACAACTAATGAAAGTCCATCTCAAATTCTATGAATCCATCTATCCATATCCATGAGAGCGGAGTATTTTTGACAATTTTTTGAGCAAAAGATCAAAAAGTTCAACAATAAAGACAGCCTTATCACAGCTGCCTTTGCTTATATTTACCAAGGGTGCCAATATTAGTGGAGGGCACTGTTTGCCAGACAAGTTCGTTTCTGCTACCGCTTACATTATAGCAGCTATAAACTCTTGTTCCCTCACCAATCTGCGTCTTTTTCTCTTGAACTTAAGAAGGCAAAAAGATACAGCTTCTCATGTTATTCAGAAACCAGAGAAGTCCTCTATGCTGATGACTCTCCCATGCAGGAAAACGTATAGGCTGTTACAAACCTCTGACACTAGAGACTCCTTAGATAAATATTAACCTTTAAATGTTAAATGAACTATTAGGTACACACAACAGATATCAACAATGAGGTATTTTTCTCTCTTTTTTTTTTTTTGGTTTGTTTATTTGGTTTGTTTCACACAGAACTCTTGGACCCAAGGTGTAGCATTTTGTTTTGGGCTCATGACAAACAGTGGAATGCCAACTCTAAGGTGGCATCAGGACACATAATGTTCTCCAGCCAAATACTTTCACAGTCCACACAGCTGTTTTTCTGTCAAGAAGCCCCCAAGCCCATTTTTATCTCTCTGCTGAATGAGTATCTTCTGCTGTGATGTTAATTAACTCTCTCTCTCTCTCTCTCTCTCTCTCTCTCTCTCTCTCTCTCTCCCTCCCTCCCTCCCTCCCTCCCTCCCTCCCTCTGCTGCCCACAGATGGACCCGGTTCAGAAAGCAGTCCTCCACCACACATTTGGTATCACCCCTTTGTCTAAAAGGAAACACGTCTCCTGCAACGTGTGCCAAATACGATTTAATTCACAGGTAAGAGAGACCGATCCACCAGACTCACATTCAATAGGGGCCAAAATTCCTAGGAATTCCTCGAGTCCTCTAGGAATCTGTTCTTTTATTTGGTTTGTTCAAAACTTAACACAGTTTTTATGATTTATGTTTGACAAAAAAAAAAAAAAACATTCTGTGCGATTTGATTCAAGAAAGTGAATCAAAGTGAACCAGTGGAGATTTGAATGGTTCCTCTAGGTTTTTAGCGTGTTTCTGGTGGCTTAAACGTGTTTGTTCCTGATAGTTCATGATGGCTTGTGTCTCTTTATTCTGATAGTAGTTAACTATCCATGAAAGAAGAACCTATCGGGTTGTGGTGGTATTGAAGTATAACAAAAATATCCCTAATGCGAACCTTAAGGAATCTAATGGAATGAATTAATCTAATTCTCATTAAGGTCCATTACATAATGGAAACCATTAGATCCATTTGTTTGTTTTCAGTAAGCGGTGTATTGTTGTCAGGGTCATGGTGGATCTGGAGCCTATCCCAGGAGCACTGGGCGTGAGGCTGGAATACACCCAGGATGGGATCTAATCCATCATGCACACATGCTGTATAGTACTTTCCCACACTAATTCATACCTACAGGCAATTTAGCATAGCACATCCACATGGCATGGTTTTACAAGGTGGGAGGAAACTGGAGAACCTGGTGGAAACCCACATACTCCCAAGGCATACCCACTTTTTTTTTCTCATAATTATATAAAAATGTTTACGTTTTCTGCTTAGAGACAGTTTGATTAGTCATTTCAATATGATGCCTGGAGGATTCTGCTACACACTGCATTTTTACAGTGAATTTGTGATTTGAGAACTACAAAATGCTAGCTTCGGGGTTCTTAGTGGTTAGCACGTTCGCCTCACACCTCCAGGGTCGGGGGTTCGATTCCCACCGTGGCCCTGTTTGCATGTTCTCCCCGTGCTGTGGGGGTTTCCTCCGGGTACTCCGGTTTCCTCCCCCAGTCCAAAGACATGCACGGTAGGCTGTTTGGCATGTCTAAAGTATCCGTAGTGTATGAATGGGTGTGTGAGTGTGTATGTGATTGTGCCCTGCGATGGATTGGCACCCTGTCCAGGGTGTACACCGCCTTGTACCCGATGCTCCCTGGGATAGGCTCCAGGTTTCCCCGTGACCCTGAGAAGGATAAGCAGTATAGAAAATGGATGGATGGAAAATGCTAGGTAATGACGTAGGCTTCAAATTTAGCTAGCTATTACGTCCTTGTTAACTCAGTCAACATAATGGCATTGCGTCCAACAGAAGAAAACAAGAGAAAACTTTTAGCAATATCAACTTTTTCCCGTCAGATGTGTTGGTACGTTACTAAGAAAAGTCTTACACTGGAATTACACTTACCATCGACGAGTGAGCTGTTTATATTTGATGCTCTCGTCACCAATCCCGTCCTGAATGTAGTGTTAGCTCCGTTCCTAGTCAGTCCAGGCGTCCAGGATGAACAGACATATGGATTTTGGTCACTCTTCACAGTTAGTAGATCGGAAATATCATAATTCTGAGCTCTGACTTTGCTCTTTCGGGGCAATCTGAATGCAGCAATACACTCTCGTGTAGCGTAGCAGAATAATTAGCTAGTTAAGCACCTAGTGTAGCAAGACAATGTTAGCTAGGTGTTAGAGCAGGTGTTACAGCCCAGGAGCCAAACCAATGTTGGCCCATCATTTATTTTGGGTGGCCACGTTGGCTATACAACGTTATGCTGGTCTTGGGCCAACCTTGGCAAAGAAGCCCTGCCAGTGTTGGGTTAACATTGGGCCAACGTTGGCAAGATGGATTTAAAGGTAGTTGAAAGTCTGCCAGGCCTGGTGGCCCAGTACTGACCCAACCGAATGGCTGATGTTTACTACCTGTGCGTAAACCCCACTGCTCGAGACTCCAACGGGAATTAAATGTACGGCGTCCAAACAGTTTGAGAAAATGGTTTCCTTCACATGTTTGAAGTGGGTCTGAACTCAGCAGAATTTTTATTCCTCACATTCCTCCCAAATTAAATGGGCCTCTGCTGAGTGCTTTAGTTCAGGGGCAGACGGTAAGCACCGACTTTGGAAATGAAGTCCGGCTGTCGTGCCCGTTTTAGATTTTCCTCACCTAAGACGCAGAGAGACTTTGCAATTTGGGGGGACATTATTCAGCAGGTGTGCATTTGAAGTAATAATATATTTCGGAGGACTATAGAGCGTAGTGTTTAATGGTTCAATTTCTTCATCCGTTTGTTATTATATATGAAATATCAGGCAGTGTAGCTCTGATTTGCTTGAAATAAATGTATGCTGGAAAGACTTTTTTTTTTTTTTTTTTAAATCACCAGTTTGAAGATGGTGTGTAAACAAAATATTTCGACATTTTAGCTTCATACAAGAATTCCTCAGGATCAACTGAGTATACTGAGTATAATTGTTTTGGATTAAGGAATATTAGAGTTCTAGTACTGAAATCAGACTTCGTGATTTATTTATTTATTTATTTTTTCTCAAATTTGATTGGTCAGAAGGTGTTGAACTCTGACAGTAGCTCCAGCTGCAAAATGTATATGAATGCACTCGTGAGACGACATTTATTTAGAATTTATCGAAGGAGTCTCCAGTGTCAGTGCTTTGTTCCCGTCAGACATAAAACTCATTTCTGTAGGAACAGCTCATTCACAGGGACTTGTATGGCTCCACATAATTTAAGTCTAATAATAAACAGTTGTTTTGTTTTTGTTTTGTTTTTTTAAAAAAACCCTGTTGTTATTTAACAACAAAAAGTTCTCGATAAGGAGGTTTATTTACCATTTTCGGAAGAAGTCTCCAGTGCCAGTGCTTTGGAACAGTTTTCCGCCACCGGAAAGTCTTCAGGGCACTTGACGTGTTGAAGAGTTTATACTTTGTGGTTTCTGGCTAACATGTCAAGCTAAGTTTTTAGTCTTATTTACTACTATAGGAATGACTGTTTATAGCTGTAATGCCGTAAGTGATAACAGGAAATGACTCGTATTGCAGATGGTCCACAACATAAAGTGAAACTATAAATGAATAAAATGTAAAAAAAACAACAAAAAAAACCAAAACAAACGTAAGACGTCTTTCTTTAATAAGTAAAAATGTTTAGTGTTAAAAGTTGCTGTCATGTAAGGGCATTAAAACACTTCAGGACGTTCTGTTCTTGGAAAATTATTGGAAAACTTAGAGGTGATAACAGTAGATCCTCTTTGCCTCGGGCCACATAACATCAATCCATCGTCGATCGTATTCCTATAACAACATGTCCCCGAGTGTTTAATTCCATACTTGACTTAAGTAAGTGACGTTTTGTTCATGTTTGTTCTAGACCACATCGACACATCTGTGTGACATCACTGAAGCACTGGATTTACAAACCATCTTTTCAGAATTAACCTCGTAGCTCCAGTGCTAACTACGGAAGCAAACCAAATGAGCCTTGGAAAAAGAAAGAAGTTGTGAAAATGTAGTTGTTGTTGTTTTTTTTGCGGAATATTCCTTTAACCCTCAGTTGCTCAGCTGGATCTAATCATACACCGCCTGCTTTGGATAAAAGCATCTGCCAAATGAATAAATGCAAAAATGGCTAGCAGGGTTGGCATACAAAACCGATGAGTGCACTGCACACACATTGTAGCTAATTCCACCTTTTTCCCCCTGGGCTTCAACATCATACATCATCTTATTATTAGAAAAACTAACTGATGTTTGTGAGCTCTTTCAGAGAAGGTATTACCAAAAAAGGCAGGGTCTGCTGAAACAGAAATCTGTGCCATGGCAAAAACTCAAACCTCCCAAAGCCATATGTATGGAGCGTCGTCGTTCCCCCCCCCCGTTCTTTTTCTTTGGTATTGTTCTTAATTCATGAGCCATTCCTTCTGTGTTATATCATTTCACCTGAGGTCTTTAATCCAGAAGAACTTCACATTAAAAATACCATTTCCACCATTTCCCTCCATTAAGACAGCTATCTATTGTGACTCGCTGAGTTATTATATCTATCGGAGGGCGATCAGGGACTGTGAGAGTCATTTCTGTTTTTCCATCATTCATGACACTGCAGCTCGGCAGTGAAAAGCCTGGAGGAGATTTTGCATTTGAATCACAGCAGCACCGTGAGGAAGCCTGTTCTCATCAAAACCGACTCCATCCTTTTACCTGGGTTTTTTTTTTTTTTTTTTTTTCCCCTCACATTTTTCAAAAATTAAATAGGTCTCTGAGCGTTTTAGTTCAGGGATAGACGTCGGGCGCCGGCTGGCTCATTTCAATTCATTTGGAAATGATATCTGACTTTCATGACATTTCAGGATTCAAAAAGTTATGAGCAAAGAAGTAGTCGTCGAGGTATCGGAACTTTCTGGGACATCGTCCACTGAAATAATGCCGTTATTCGAGCAAATGCGGTGTGGAAAACGGATCGATTAATCAACACCTTCTGACTAATCAGATTAGAGAATTCAACAGCGCTGTGGTACAGTATAATTAAGGAATAAAACGCTTGCTCTTATAGAAAAAGAATTCCGCCGTCGGAATGGAAATCGACTTATGGGACGTTTTCAAATGAATTATTTTATCGCTGCAAGTCTGTTATAAGATTAGTCAGGACACGGTTGGGTTTCTGTGTGTAGAGTATCATGACTCTGTGAGCCTCTTCACACCTCTTCGCAATAATATTGATACAGAGATCAAAACAGACAACACAAGCTTTTTTCTTTTCTTTTTTTTTTTATAGTAAAACACTGTACACAACTGCCCCAATAAAATGATAACATTAAACCTAGTAGGATATAAAAAAACAAAAAAAAAACAAATGCAAATTCTTAAAGCCCCGAGTGTCTACTTTCATATCAACCATTAACCAATGCCTTCTTATAGTAAACGTCACCGTGTCAACGATGAACCATTTTTTCTTTGTTAAAAAATAGCATGTTTTTATCGGTTTATTATCAGGCCACGTTCCGTTGAGCGGGTTTTTACCCTAGAAAAGCTGACATATTAAAATAAACCTCGTGTCTCGATTAAATCCAGCTGGCGCAACCGTCTGAGCTGTGCCGTGATAGAAAAATCAATCAATCAATCAGATTAGAGAATTCAACACAACATAAATCCGATTAGAGAATTCAAACGCGCCGTCTCTTAGTTGCTGAATGCAGATCTTCCGGGACTGTAGCTCTTGTTTGATTGATTGATGACATTATTTAACTTAGTAAAGACTTGCTGAAGAAGAATCTCTCTTCTTCAGCGAGGCCAATTCTTCCATATGGGGCTCTTAATGAAAGATTGATGGCGGTTGAAATTACACCAATCATCCATTCGCATCACGCCGATCTCTGTCTTTGCAGTTGACTGGTATAAATGGTAGGATGGAGGCGTACGACACTACATTTTTCTCGGCGTTATCAGCGTTCTCATAACAATATGCAACTAAGGAGACGCGCTCGCAAATCAAAAAAGCCATAAATCTGTAAGGTCCATCACTTCCATCTGCATTTCAGAGCATTTATTCATTTTGCGCTTGAGCTTATTGTGCTCACCGAGGCATTAATTTCACTGTTCGCAGACGTTTATTTCTTTCTCTGTGAGTCTGCGGTGGAATGAAATGCAAGGTGCGGTGTGTGATATTACAACAGTCAAGTAGCAGTACTTGGTTTGAGGTCTACAGCAGGTTGTGAGTCGGAGTTCAATACCAAAGATGGTTTTAATCGCAACACAGATCGGCGATTTGTAGCGATCACATACCGTTTCGCTGTTCTGTGGACAATGTAAAGCCGTAGTGACGAGAAAGCCTTTCGGGAATACCTGGATTTTCCTCAGATGTGATGGTAAATTACCATAAAAAAGACCATGCATGACTAAAATTCCACTCTTATTACGCTCAGCATCAAACGCAAGTGACATTTTCATAGTAAGAAACGTTAACGTTGGGTCACAAGTCATGAATACAGAGCTGTGAAAATTGAAACTCGGATTTTTTTCGTTTGTTTGTAAAAAAAAATAGAGTAAAGACATGCTCCCATAGCCTTTAAACATAGCCTGCTTATAGCATACATTGTGTGTATAGTAAACGTGAACATGAGTCCAGACACCATTATTGTACCATAAAGTGTTATGTAAATAATTCTGGTGGTACGTCATGGGGAAAATTCAGCTAGCATTTTACATAGCAGTTATATGGCCCATGGAAAGCCGTAGTGACAGAATAATTACATAAAACTACTGGGAATACCATGATTTTCCACAGATAGGTCGGTCAGTTGCTGGAAAACGATTTTCAGTACGACTACAATGACGATGTTAATACGCTTAGCGTCGACCGCAAACTGAACTCGCGCCGGAAGAAACGTAGACATAGCGTCACAGCTCACGAATTATTTTAAAAAGTTGTGGACTTCGGAAGTGTGTACGGTTCATATGGGGTTTTGTTGTAAAAGTACAGTCATTTAAATTAAAAAAAAAAGTATTCTCACAGTAATAAATAATGAGTACCAGGTTTGAGTTTTTTCCGTTGCAACGCACTCCATTCACCCCATCAGCAGGTGTATCGGAGTAAAGCTCAAGAACTGTGGACTTCAGTGCTAGAGCTTGGCTCAAAAGCCTGACTGTTTTCTCAAGCGCCTCTGAAATCGAACATGAAACATGATGCAGAACTAAAATATAGTCTGAGGCCATGTGTAGCTGGGTGTCAGGAGAAGACAGAATAAGTAAGTGAAATATTTGTGTGTGCGTGTTTAGACATCCGCATGCCAGTCGGTAAGAGGGAGTGCTCTTCACACTCCTGTCTCGGCTTGTCAGCGAACTGACAGAGGCCTTATTTATCCTTATTTATCCTTCCTTTTCTGCCGCAGGCAATGACAGACAGTGGGACAGAGGAGCACATTCAGATAAACAAGGGCATAAGACCCTGTCCAAGCGAATCATAATAATCCTGGCTCGAAAGGTGAATCCGGATGTCACTCGTTGTTGTTAGGAGGCTGTGACGGTGCCAGTGCTACTGTATTAATAATAATCCCGGGTCCGTGCTATATGGACGGGGAATAAATTGACAGAGTTGAGGTTTGTGCAATAAACGAAGGAAAGATTTCTACAAAGGGCTCAGTTTAGGAAAACCAATTGGAAGTCCTTCGTCGCAAAGCAAGCGTTCCCGACTTTTAATAATGAATATTTGTGTTTCGTATATATATATATGTATATATTACCCTGACAGACTTTACACCACTTTTGACACAATATTTCAATTTGTATTTATTTCCCTGTGAAAGTTCCACTGTATAAACGTAAGCTATTATGCAAATGACCTGCATCCCATCACCTGTCCAGGTTAGTTTATTACAAAATAATATCATGGTTGAAAATGTGAAGACGGTTGTGGAAACGCGCATTACTTCTTATTCATTGCAGCGACATTTCGCACTACGTGAAGGCAAAGTCTATCGTACTGTATACTGGATGGAACGCATTTGGGAATATTGATGTTATAATAAATATCTAATCTCATTATGGTTTTGAAAAAGTGGTGCAGCATTTGTTCAATTCAATGACTGTATATTGCTTGAAAAGTCTGTTCAAATTATAATCAAATTTTGTTTTTCCTGAATAGAATTACACACATATACATATATATATATATATATATATATATATATATATATATATATATATATATATATATATATATATATATACACACACATACAAGTCTGGCGGGCCAATCATATTGCAGAGTAAGATGAAATATTCTAAAAGTTTTTGTGTGCTTTCTTATTTTTCTCGAAAAATTCAGACAAATTCAAATGAACATTGGCACTGTGATTGGATTTTGCCTGATTTCATCCAAATAAAGTTGTAAGAAATGTAGTAATGAAACATTAACTCGACCCCTCAAACTAAAACCACCCTTAACTGTTGTATCTTTAAATACGATTTAGTTAGGCTGACGTAGCTATCGGAAAGAAGCTCCACCCCCTTTGAGACTGTAACCACACCCACTATGGAGCCACTGTATGTCCTTGTCACTGGCGTGTTATATTGCACTTACAACTATGCCGTCGCTCTCCCCTTGCCACATCCTCCGTTCCGACATCCACTCAAACGTGACCCTTCCGTTAACCTGAAAATCACCAAAACAACCCAGAGACAGATTTATGCGTTCAACCCTGTTGAAACCTTTGAAGGCAGATTTGGCCTGACTTAAAATGACATCCAGGCTCTGACAGGGTTTCCTGATGTCCTCGGCCCCTCTGTTCCCCCAAGCAGATGGATTTTGTTTGCTTCCTTTGATGGGATCGGGATGTGACCGGGTCCACGTTTCCAGCCATGACTCTTACAGTTGGTTTGTGGTTCTCGGATTCTTTGCCACCGATTGATATTACTAACTCTTTCTCTCTCCGTTTCTTGGTTCTGTTTCTTCCTCAGAGCCAAGCGCTGTCCCACTACAAAGGCACCAAGCACGCCAAGAAGCTTAAATCTCTGGATGTGCCCAAGTGCAAGCAGAAAAGCTCTGCGGTAATGAGGGAAAACAGGAAGGAGCCTGAGAAGATCTTCTCACCTTCCGCTCCACCGAGCACCACCGAGAGGAAAGGTAGGCGTCTTACCGTGTATGTTTGCATTCATTGCTGTATTAGTTCGTATATAAGTGGGTAGGCAAGAACTGCCTTAACCCTTAGATTCTTGACACTGCCTTGCCTTAAATTCCTCGACACTTCATAGTCTGGTGCCAGTTACAGTAATAACCCTAACTGAACCACAGCTCTGCCGAATGCTTGCATCTGATTGGTCAGAACTATGCCGAACACCAATGTGGTGTCATAAATACGGCAAAGTTTACTGTGAAGAGATGTTTATTTAGTATTTCTAGAAGGAGTCTCCAGTGTCAGCACTTGGTAACGGTTTTCCTTCATGGGAAGGACGGAAGATCCTCCAACAAGCTGCGAAAACATAAGCGATCAACCTGTTTCTCGGATTTTCCGCAACATTAAATGTACCTATAAATGGATAAATAAACCAGAAAATGAATGACTAATTTAAAATAACTGTGGTATAGAGGAATAAAACACTGCGCAATTTCGTGCTGTTATTGGAAAACATTCAACAGCACACCCACAATTGTTTCATTCCTTGCTTGTTTTGTTTTTTATTTCGTGATTTACCCTTACTCAATTTAATCTTCGCTTTAATTTGAACTGACTTACAGGTGATAGATGATCTAATCAAGCAGTTGAGGGTTATAGGCCCAACGCTATGTCTTTGGCAGTCCGCTGCAGATTTTATCTCTCTTTTTTTAAATCGAGAATGTTATTTGAATTTATATACATATTATGTGTATTTTATCATTTCGTATTGTATTATATGGGTTGTTTTTGTCGATTTCACGACCGGCTATAGCTTTTTATTTCCTTTTATTTATGGCAGTTCATTTAAATCAGTGTATGCGTTATTTAATTTTAATGGATTCCATTATTCATAATGATTTCCTTGTCTACCGCTCTGCAGTCAGTTTGAATTCCTTATTAGGGTTTTATTACTTTGTTTGTCAATATCCAATATCCAAGGCCTCTAGGCAAATTAGGCCTCCTGCTTAGTAATACATACATGGAAATGAAACGAAGATCCTTTTTAAGAACAATGTGTAAATTACGGTGGTTGCGATTGGCCTGAGAGTAGCAAGGTGGAAAGTGTTCGAATTCAATGATTCTGAAATGAATCTGAGACCCAAAGGTGGCGTTCTTGGCCGTGCCAGTCGTTTTGTCTCTTGTTTCCACTTGCTTGCCGGGAGAAGCCCTGAGCACAGGAAGGGTTTCTGGGTTTTATTTTCATTGTTTACTGCACTAAGAGTTGACAAATGACAGATACCTTGGGGAGTTTTAAAATAAAAACAACCTAATACAATATGTAAGCGTTCAAAAAGCCTGGGCCATTCGAATATTCCTTGGCGAGTAGTGAACAGAACATGCGCGTGAAATTCGTCCAGCTGCAAGAACTTTTCCGTCTCGCTCTTTTCTCCAGGCAGATGATGCGCTCTTGAGTTTCTTGAGCGTTTCGTTACATGCCGAGCTGTTCCTTACGTGATTGTAGGCTGGAGTGTCTCTGTCTTTAAAATGGATTTACTAAATCGACTCTCGTGTAAGCTTGGTGGATTTTAAAGCATACGCTCTAGAGGATTTCGAGAGCGTAATTGAGTAGGTACCGAAGGAGACGTAGCATGATTGATACGAATCTCATATGAAATCACCTATGCAGAATTCCCACGGTGAAGCACGGTGGTGGTAGTGCCACGTTGAGCGTTACACTTAGCCTTTTCGTTGCTCGTCTGACTAATCCCCTTGCACAGTTGCTGATTTGCCTGGACAGTGTATTTGGTCATTTTGCACCATGTTCTTTCCATTTGTTTATAACCAAGCCCTGATTCATACTTTTCCAAATCCTGGGAAGCAAACCAGATTTGTTTTGATGGCTGAATCATGTTCGTGATGTTGTTTGTTTAGGTATGTTCTCTAAAAAAAAAAAAAAAAAATCTGGTCCAGGAACCGATGTATTAAGATCGAAACCCTTTGATTATAATTGCACACAGGTGGACTCCATGGTGATGTTAATGACGGCATCAGGTCACTACGGTACCTTCTGTACTATTTACAGAGTCAAATTCTTAATAAACTTTACGATCCATTGTTTATGTAATGTAATACGCTAATATAGTGTGGGGCACCGGTAGCAGTCTTAGCATTTCCTATGACTTTATTCGTAAAAAAAAAAAATACCACATAATCCTTTTTGCTTCTTAAGATGGCGTTGGATTTTGTGTGCAATCACAACAGGAGCTGAGTTTTAGTAAAAAAAAAAAAAAAAAAAAAGGTGCTCTATAAACACACTTCTCACTGCGAGGATGGACCAGCTCCTCCACCCCATTATCCAGAATTCCTTAATTCAGCTTTAAACAAAGCTGCCCAGATGGCTTCTTTACATCGGGGTTTATTCGTGACTCAGAGGTTGGAGTTTTGCCCCAGCTGGATCACGCTAAGCTCCCTGGGCTGAAACTGTGTGCGTAAGCACTTTTCTGGAACCTAGCAACACGTAGCACATGTTTGGAAGTCGTTCCGGCGCCGTAATTTACTGCGCTTTGTGTTTTTTGATCTGCCCGCCCAGGCTTAAGAGGTCCATCTCATTCTCTGACAACATCTATTTCTGCTCAAACACCTGCAACAGTTTGATGGCCATTTTTATGGGAGAGGTGTTAGCCTGCAGTTTCTGGAGGACATCTACCCACGGTCGTAAATTACTCGGAGAGTTTCACTAACAACATCCTGCTCGTCAGAGCTCGAGTCCGAAGTGGAAAAGTGTTTAATCTGATGCCGTGTGGATCTGAAGAAGAGACAGAGAGTCGGCAGTAGACGTGGAGGAGTGGAGCATCAGTTCTCTCTCCATGTTAGGACAACAGAACAACAACTTCTTCTTCTTCTTCTTCTTCTACCATTTATCACTTATTGTGCTTCACTCTTTTATTTTCCTTTTATTCCTTCTCTTCTCTTCTCTTCAGTATAATAGATTTGGCATGCTGATCACAGTTCTCCCAGCATGCAAAACGCTTCTCTCCATTTATCACCTGCAGCCGTCGCTAGCGTTCCTGTTATTAAGGGCTCTAAACAAAAGAGGGCACACAGCTCTGAAGAGCACGGTGTACAGGATGGCACACAGCTGGCAGGGAAAAGCAGCCGTGCCTCCCGCCAGATGATCCCCCACTTCTCTCCTCTCCAGCCTCAGCGGTGCACACATTTGTTTGTCAGAATGCCAGTCGGTGATGAATATTAATGCGCAGAGGTGACAGAGATGAATAGTGGTGGCAGCAGAAAGGCGAATTAGTTAAAGTCAGATTGGCACTGGGCCAGGAACAGGAATAAAAGGCAGAGGACATGCAGGGTCAGAGGTCACCAGTGCAGGGCTAACATGTATAGTTAGGGGATTTAGGGGTCCAAGCACAAAGTGCTGGAACTTTCATTATTCTGGCTGGGTTGCTCTTACTCTTTTTATCTCCTCTAAAATGAATCGTGCAGACCAAACAATAGGTCATTGGATGTTGGACCGTTAAGCTCCCCCTACTTCAATGTCGAGCTAATTTGCATAATATCCAAAACTACTTTTGCGGACCAGTAATAGGATTTTCGCTGTATCTTCGCAAAATTGGTGTCAGACTACTCAGTAGAGTTTGACCCTCGGACCCTCAGATTATCAAAAACATGTTGACGTTTGTAACGAATTGTTCACAACAGTTGTTTTTGGGCGGAGCTTGGGTTACTCAAACAGCGGTACTGTAACTCTGGACTGTTTCGCTGAAATTGCGTGAAACTTGAGGAGCATATTCAGTACAAGGTTCTGAGGGAGCCGGGAAAGTTTGGGGTGTGGTTCAGAGTAGGGGGTGGAGTTACATTCAAACAGCTTTTTCAAAAGGAAGCGGAAGTCCAATCAAGCTGAAGTTTGGTTTACTGCATTGGTCTGGATGTTTAATAAGGACCAGGTTACTTCAAAAACAACTTTCAGAAGGAATTATTGTCATTTTGGCTTCATTGTTTTGTATTGTCTTACGGAGACTGCTCAGACCGCACAGCTATATTTTTATTGTTATTGGTAAAACGGTGATTGAAAGGAACTTCTGAAGGCTTGGACTTTTCACTTCTCCCCTTTCCACTATATAATAGATGAAGGCTCAGAGGTCAGAGGTCACCAATACAGGATTGGCTTGCATTTATTTATTTATTTATTTATTTCCCTTGTCATCGATGGAACGATGACTAAATGGAACTTCTAAAGATTTTTCATAACTATTCGCAGCCTGTTCATCAAACAAGTGAAACAGCATAGCAAACAGGAAATACTACTAAGTGAAGTGGCATTTTGTGCATTTGAATAAACTGGAAGCACAACTGGAGAGAATTAAAATCAAACGAGGAGGACCTACGACCTTTGCACCGTGCCTCAAATCCTCAAACACGTTCCTCTCATCACAGCAGCATAGTTAAAGCTCTTGCCAATTTCTCTCCTGTTATATATCACTACTGGCTAGTTTCTGTGGAGGCGCACTACATGTGGCCTGACTTTTCCAGACTTTTCTGCCAGCCAGTTCTGAAGTCCTTTTCCGATCTTTTAATGGTTTTGGAAACCTTCTGGAGATGTTTGTTCTCTGGAACTGAAATAGTCTGCAATTAACAGAAAAAAAAACACGGAACATATATAGGGAAATAAAGCAGTAAAATATTTCGTTTAAACTTTTTTTGTTGTTTTGTGTTTTCTTTACAGATTCAGTACAAAAAGTTCTCATAAAAATGTCAAACTTGAGCACAGTCTGTGATTAGTTGAACTCAGCTCTGAAACAGTGTCTTGGCCCATTTTCTGCAATGTCTGAAACATCGAATTCTTCTGTCTTCGCCGAAGCAAACCACCGAGACTCCTTTTCTCCGTAAGGATGCGAGCCATAACGATTCGAACATCCGTTTCCGAAAACACGCCCATGCCCAAAATGTGTGTACGCATGAGCAACTGAGTAAACACACCATACGTGTAGTGGTTATATCCATTATCATACATTGTTATCGATACCAAAGTCCACGAATCCTGAATGTCGATGTACGATAGTTTTCTCCCAGTTCGGACATTTGATATTTTTAACTGAAGAAAATAGCTAACCAGAAGTTCATCGAGCCCGACTCTACACGACCGGATGGTTTGCTAATCATAACAGCCGTAAGGAAAATATTCCGCTCACTCAGACAAAGCTTGCTGCAAAATGTTCACTAACATTTTGGGGATAAATGCTAAGCTACATTAGCGGTGAAAACAAAACGTAACCAACGGACTAATTTAGTAAGCTGTTTCACCAAACTCACCATACTTCTTTAGAGTCGACTGCAAAAATTTTAAGGCTGATATTTCATTTTACAATATGTGGAAGCAAAAAAGAGATACCTCGTGCTGTATGAATCGTGAAAAAAATTACATGGCCCGTTTTATTTAAAGAACACTTCAAGCACCACTTGAAGTGCCCCCACACTGCAAATATAATAAATGTAATAAAATATCAAGTATAAATGTAGTAAAGGCGATCCTAACAAAAACTAAACAAAACAGCCGCTGTATATGTGAACATTTCCAGCTCCAAAAAAGATAGCCTTTTTTTTTTTTTTCTTTGGCATTTGTTACAGGATCCAGTTGAATTTTTTTTTCTCTGATGTCTGATCCACCATTTTTTCTGGTATGGGTCTGATACTGATACTATCTATCTGTCTATCTATCTATCCATCTATAGAATCTATCTATCTATCTATAGAATCTATCTATCTATCTATAGAATCTATCTATCTATCTATCCATCTATAGAATCTATCTATCTATCTATCTATCTATAGAATCTATCTATCTATCTATCTATCCATCTATAGAATCTATCTATCTATCTATAGAATCTATTTATCTATCTATCTATCTATCTATCCATCTATAGAATCTATCTATTTATCTATCTATCTATCTATCTATCTATCTATCTATCTATCTATCTATAGAATCTATCTATCTATCTATCTATAGAATCTATCTATCTATCCATCTATAGAATCTATCCATCTATAGAATCTATCTATCTATCTATCTATCGAATCTATCTATCTATCTATCTATCTATCTATCTATCTATCTATAGAATCTGTCTATCTATCTATCTATAGAATCTATCCATCTATAGAATCTATCTATCTATCTCTCTATCTAACTATTTTCCATTTCTATATGTGTAATGGTACGTCGTTTTTAACATAATAACAAAGGCATGGAGTTTAAGATCAAATCTGATCATATGGATGTTTTATAAATTTTATAAACCAGGTGCAAAAAACAACTCATTAAACTTACACTCGGTTGATTGAATTTTTTGTTGTTATTTAAGAATACAGACTCATTCAGAACTGATGCTAACGCTTTTCTCTGTTAGAAAAATAGGATCTTATTAGTTTTTCCTCACTGAGGAAATAAAAACAGTTATTGCTGGGGGAGCTGAGACTTTCGAACACTTATGTGGAGTGAGAAGGTGTGTATATAAGCAAAGTGTGTGTGTGTGTGTGTGTGTGTGTGCACGCCTTCTAGTTCCACTGCGATGCACAGAGGACAGCAAGGTTGTTGCTATAGATTAGAAGATGAGTCAGCATCCGTCTGTGTTCTCCATGTGTGTGTGTGTGTGTGTGTGTGTGCGTGCGTGTGTGTCAGAGAGATGTGCCTGTAGCCCCGTCGCCATCCCTCAGTTCCACTCCAGTGCCGCAGGAAATGTACCCTGATATTAGCTATTAAAGAGCAGATTGTCAAGGGAGCCACGCCAGCTCTGACAGCTGTACAATACCGAGAGAGAGAGAGAGAGAGAGGGAGAGAGACAGAGGGAGAGAGGGAGAGAGAGAGAGAGCGATAGAGCCAGGGAGGGAGAAAGATGGGGAATAATGAGAAAGATAGAGAGAGGTTTCGATTGAGAGCGAGAGAAGACGTGAGAGGCAACTTTCAGCTTGTTCAGTCATCAGCACCAGTGAAGCTGATATCTCTCCCAAGCAGCCACACACCCGAGCACCAAGCACTGGATTGGAAAAAACCCTTACACACACACACACACACACACAAACACAACAGCTTGGCAAATCTGATGACACCATTGCAAACAATGTCCAGTTTGCACCCACCTCCAGACACTCGCTTTAAACAAACATCTGAATTTTGCATCTTTTTTTTTTGCATTGACCCATTCGGAGGCATTGTTATTAAGCCTGACTTGGATCGGACCATGAAAAGACATTAGTGAGTTGTAAGTGGGTCCTAGTGCCACCTTGATCTTGCAGAATTTCTCATTTATCCTCAAATGTAGCTGGTCAACCCAGACATGTCTGTGGTCTGAAATGTGCTTCTTTGCATCTTGGTTCAGCCTGACCGAGTTCAAAAGAGCCACATTCATAACTTCAGTCTTTCTTATCAGCAAATAGGAAAGACTCAAGTAGGAGGCATGGCGTAAAGTTCGAAAGAGTTATTCAGATGGTTATATAGGTGTTTTTTTTTTTGTTTTTTTTAAAATACTTATTACTGAACATGTTTTAAGGCAGGTTGGTGATGCACAGTGTAGAACTGGAGTCTACGAGCTAGCAAAAGATATATTCTTCCTGTAGCTCTGGTGCGAATTTCAGAAATCCAGACATGTCTTGCTGACGATTTGGTGCGAAACTCTACAAATTATTCGGCAGGTAAAAATTTGACATCTTGTAGTTAAACATCTGCTAGTGCTCTTTTATTCCTCCTCTGCTAAACATTTTAGATAAATAATCATTGGATAGTTCGCAGTGGTGATGGGATGGCACCCTGTCCTGAGTGTCCCCCGCCTTGTACCCCGAGTCCCCTGGGGATAAGCTTCAGGCTCCCCGCATCCCTGTGGGGGGCACGGTAGTTTAGAAGTTAGCAGGTTTGTCTCGCACCTCCAGAGTTGGGGGTTAAATTCTCGCCTCCACCCTGTGTGCAGGGAGCTTGGATGTTCTCCTCGTGTCCCGGGGGTTTCCTCCAAGGAGGTGAAGGAACCGGTACACCACATTTGATTTGTTTTTAGAGCTTTAGACCTGGATATCGGATGATATTGTTTACTTCCTAGCAACAGATGTCCAATTGACTGAGGTCACCTTTAACGTTTAATCATCTTTATTCAGTATAAACTTTATAGCAACTAATTTACTAAATAAGTATAGGGAATGTGTATGAACACATACTGTATGCTTGAATGTGTTTCTACTGGCATGTGGGATGAATGCATGGATGGAGGGATGGTAGGATGGATGGATGGATGAATGGATGAATGGATGGATGAATGAATTGATGGATGGATGGATGGTTGGATGGATGGATGGATAAATGGATGGATGGATGGATGGATGGATGGATGGATGGATTAATGGATGGATGGATGGATGGTTGGATGGATGGATGGATAAATGGATAGATGGATGGATTGATGGATGGATGGATTAATGGATGGATGGATGGATGGATGGTTGGATGGATGGATGGATGGATGGATAGATGGATAGATGGATGGTTGGATTAATGGGTGGGTGGATGGATGGATGGATTGATGGATGGTTGGATTAATGGGTGGATGGATTGATGGATGGATAAATGGATGAATGGATGGATGAATGATTGAATTGATGGGAATATGTATTAACACATCCTTGAATATGTTCATATGGCAGGTGGAAGAAAGAAGGAAGAAATAAACAAGCAAATTAATTATTAAATTAATAAAACTTGAATTAATTCATGTGTTTTACTGGCATGTGGAATGAATGAATGAATGAATGAATGAATTGATGGGAATATGTATGAATGTTCACATGTACACATGCTCGAATATGTTTCTGATGGCAGGTGGAAGAATGAATGAATTAACGTTAATCTGTATGAACACGCCCGCTTGAATATGTTCTCGAAGGCAGGTGAACCTCTATATCAGAAATTGAGGGAATGGAAAAGCGATAAAATCACCTTTTTTGCACACTTATTACAGAGGAAGCAGGACTTCCTGGGACTGACTCCACGGCAGCACATATTGGGCCCTAATCATTTTAATTAAAGGTATTAATCCGGCATCACGGAGGAAACATAATCAGAACTCGAGGGAATTATGAAGTACTCCGCATACTAATGAGGATAGAGAAGATTTTAATACGACGTACTGCAATTAAAGCAATGAGACTGGCAGCTTGCTCCTTTTACAGAAAGGACAGTGAGGATAAAGTTGTAAATGAAGCAGGTCAGAGGACCGGTGTCTCGCTGTCTCATTCAGCTCCATCCTTCATCCTGTGTGTGTGTGTGTGTGTGTGTGTGTGATCTGGAGATGACTGGGAGATTGATCGCAGTCATTATGGACATTAATGAGGAGAAGCGAGTTCTTTCACTCTCTCGTTCTCCTTTTCTCTTCTGTTCTGTGCTGTTTCGGGTCAGTGTGGATCTGCGGATTATAGATTAGCGTCAGAGTGACAGAGAATCAAAGCTGCCCTCGTCCTCGCAGCACAGCCCTTAATCACTTGTTTTCAAAGGCAGAATGGCTCACTAATTGATTTATAGAGCAAGCTTGCTCACGTAGAGCCAGTCTTACGCAAGAACACCTGTAATTGCACTTTTTTTTGTTGTTGTTTCAGCTAGCTGGGTCAGTCTGTCTTCTGTGGACGTGTGTGCTGTAGATAATTGGGCTAAATGAAGGACTGCACATTTATGTAACTCTGCTTTCTTTAAAACGTGACCATTTTTTTCAAGCCTCTTCGTTGTGTCTGAACAGTTAGTTATACTTCACATACGCCGGGTTCCACAGTTTGGTCCTGAACTTGAGCCTGTATGAAGTTTCCTTCCACGTTCTCCCCGTGTCCGTATGGGTTTCCTTTGGTTTCCATCCACCTCCCAAAAACATGCCGGTAGATAGATTGGCTACTCTGAATTACCCCTAGGTTTGAATTCAGGATGCATCCCTGCCTTTGGATAGGCTCCAGATTCACTGCTACCCTAAGTGATGACTAGAACTGCTGCAAAGCTGTATAACCGAACCTATATTTCCTTCATTCCTAAAATGCTGAATTAAGCAGTGGAAAGTTTCTAAAAGCATTGCTGACACCATTTCTTTCAACCTGCATTTTGACACTTTAATACCAAGCGCCTACCGTGTGCCCATCAACGATAGGGAGTGTAATAGAGCTGTACAATCTCCTGTAACCCCATCCCAGCATAGCTGAGCCTGCACTCTGCTGTGAGTACTGTATAGGATTGTTTTTAGCTGCACCCCCTTGCATTGATGAAAGATCTCCATCAGCTGCTGCAACTCAAGTCTTATTCACCATCAGAAAACAGTGTCATAGAGCTGATGGAGGAGAATCACGTTTTTACTCAGATCTCTTAAGCTTCCTGGAGTCCAAGCTACATATGTGACTCTTCGTGTCCATGTATTACGGGGTTGAAATGAGCACGTGGTGCCCACTAGTCAGTGAAGAGGCACAGGAACACCTGTGCTGTTTATAGTCAGACTCAACGATGTGCTTAAACAGCAGAGCAGAAGTCCCAGTTACTGCTAACAAATTGTCTAGCTAATCACCTGTGGCTGAGATAGGGCTACTAACTGGGCCATGGGAACACTCGAGATTAGTGACGCATTGTCCGAGATTGATTTGCCCTTCTTACAGTAGATTATTCTTTTGGGGGAAACAAGCGTTGCATGGTGTGACATGGACAAGGACAATATTCTTTATTGGTTTGTACAGAAATGACATGGTTTTCATCCTTCCCCCAAGCGAGACACGTTAGTCGTCCAAAGTTCTTTCGACTCTGCTACAGCACACGTTGGTCTCTCTTCTATCCATATAGAGATGCTGAAATTTTTTGGTAATATGATGAATAAGGATGAGCAACCACGCGCTGCTTCTTTTAAAGATCACACAGCAGAGCCGAAAGATAAATAAGAGAGCCGCTTAATGGCTCGCCAAAATAGAAAGAAATAATTCAGTATCGATCGAGTCCTGAGATGGAGAGACTGGATGCTGCCTCTGTGTTATGTCTGCACAAAAAGCGCAGGGTCTCATGAGATATCGATCACCGCTACACTGCCAACCCCCAGGACCTCATTCTGAGAGAAAGGAACCAACGGCAGTTTATCTTGGCTGTAATTAATTTCGCTGTCAGCCTCATTAGGTTATATTGACGGCCGACGCCATCGAGCTTGATATTTGACACGAGCGTTTTCAGAACAGTGGCTCTGTGATTGATTGTCTCACAATCAAGAAGAAGGCAGGGAGAAGGTTAAAGCTTCAAATGATAATGTTGGGGATGGGGCACGGTGGCTTAGTGGTTAACACGTTTGATTCACACCTTCAGGGTTGGGGGCTCTGCCCTGCGTGCGTGGAGCGTGCATGCTTTCCACGTGTCTCGGGGGCCTCCTCTGGGAACTCCGCCCACCTCACTCCACCCCACCCCACACCTTCCCCCCAATCCAAAGGCATACATTGTAGGCTGACTGGCATTTCCAAACCGATGGGTTGGCACCACATCCAGGGTGTTCCCAGGGATAGGCTCCAGGCTCCCCCGCAACACTCTGTAGGATAAGCGGTATAGAAAATGAATAGGTGGACGGATGATAACGTAAGAAAACCTGTTAGTGAAATATTAGACTTTACTGAAGGTGATTAGAATAAACTGACCAGCAGTTTGACCTAAGCCTATCTACGCCCAGCCTTAACTCAGACAAAGTCATTACGGTCCCGACTTTGGGAATCCGCAGCTGTCTAAGGTTTCACCCTATTAAAAAGAATATTTATTTATATATTTATCCCATCACCCTATAGTGGAATCAAGGCCATTAAAGGTGTCATGTGTAATAAACTTTATGCGCCCCACAACACGACATTTGTTCTCTATATTAGAACAGTTTCAACATTGTTGAAGAAGTCAGACTATTATGTGTCCCAGCATCAGTTAAAAGCATTTGTAATTTGCTGTAGCCAGAGGCAGCAATCTCAAACACATTATGCAAAACAAAAAAAAAAAACTCCCTCAACAGTAGCTGTGTCAGAGGTTTACTTTCTGTTAAAATCAGCCATATTAACATTTGGTTAATTTACCGAGTTTAGCTTTTAGCCTGATCGCCTGAAGATTTCGAAAGGGAATGGATTCGCAAAGTGAAACGGGAGTCTATCTCACCCGCGATACTTTCTATTCAAATAAATCTGGTTACATCATGGAGCTACATAGTCTCATTTTTATTTATATACCTATTAGTATCTGTACAGTTCTATAAGTCTTCAGACTTATAGATCCAGTAATTGAATAAATAATGGACACAAAATCTTTTAGGTAATCTAAAGAATTTGGGAGGTGGAAGGTGTGAGTAAGGGATAAGGGGAAAGGGGAAAGTAAGGTGTAATATGCCATAAAGTAAAGGCAGGACGCGAGTGCAGAACCACTGACAGTGTTTGCTTTGTTACGTTGAAATTCGGAAGCCATAATCATAGTTAAGCCCATAGTAGTGTTCAATACACAGGCTAATAGCGTCAAACAAGAGTAAAATGTCTCGAAAGAGGTTTGATAATCGGATAAGAGTTTTTTTGGTAGCCTTATAATAGGAAATACTACATAAATTTGACTATATTATATTTAAGATATTTTCACTTGGTAAGACGTCAATTTTTTTTTGTATGTAGTGTAGAAAATAGGTCACTAGTGATTCATGAATCCATGATAAGCCTTCGTGGTCAGAGAAAGAATCAGCAGGGTATAAATAGACAAACAAATCAAGAAATAAACACAGAACAGGCGATCACAATCGGGTAACCAGCCAATGATAGGACCAGGATGGAGACAGGACTAGAACAGAAACAGAACAACATGGTAATGTCAACAAAAGCACATGATGTGAACCTAAACAAAACAAGAGGAAAGCGCTGCTTATCTCTAAACTTATCTTTAAACTCTGAACTGTGCTACGTGCTAAGAGAGGGGAATTCATGACATAAGCTCAATTCACTGACCAATGTATCATTTACCAAGAATTGTACGTTAATAAAACCTAAAAATATCAGGATAATAAAAATAAAATCCGAACTGCGCAAGGATGCAGAACGTTGGATACGTACATCCGTTATTAAACACCTCATAAACAATTTTTATATACCTTGACCAATCGGAATCCTTATAGTCATAACAGAACGAGTGAATTTATAGCAGGTCGTATGGAAGAGTCAGCAGATGAGGGCTCGCGTTTGACTCACTACTGTGTAATCATTTGTGAGCTTTGCTAAACGAACTCGAATGTCTCTGGTCATATTTCATGAGTTGGATGCAATGTGACTTGGAAATAGGCTAAAATAACAAATGGGTTTCACCCACTCTCGTGGGAAGTGGTAGGAACCTCGGCTGTGGTGCTGCTTGGACGCCCAGCTATGCACAGCTGTGTTCACGCTGTGACCATGTGTTAACATCCCAAACGGTTTCAGGGTTGTAAACAATTATGAGAACAGTTCAGGCCAGCTCACGTACACTGAAACAGATACTTACACCACTACACCAATGGGTCGTTAGTATAGCAGTGGAATTGACACAGCATCAGTGGATCCCTTATTTAGTTTCCTATTACCCAAGTCTTCCAGTACCATTTAGAAAATGTCTGTAAAATGATTATATTACTTTATATTGTGGAAATCTGGAACCATCCATGATTCCTTGATGTTCAAAAGGATAACCTAGAACTTTCTCTCTATTCCATTTTCATAAGAAATTCCTGATCCATTACACCCGGTAGTTCCACCATCTCCAGCCAAGTGTGGCTCCAGTGTGGCCTCCACCGAGGCCGAGGCCGAGTTTACCTCAGCAGAAGGACAGAGTCCGGACGTCTCTCCTAGGGCAGCCCAGGACCCCGAAGCCGAGAAGGAGACGGAGGAGGCGAAAGCTTTGCGTCTCCTTTACTGCTCACTTTGCAAAGTCGCCGTCAACTCAGCATCCCAACTCGAAGCGCACAATAGCGGTGAGAGAGAGTGCTTTCTCCACTTTCCATCACAAAGGTCGTGCTGTAAAGTGTCTGTCTGATTCATAGCAAATCGAGTTGGCGTGAAAAGAAATCTTGGACGTAAACAGAAAGCGGTGTGCAGGTGATGCAAGATATCCTGGACTAAAAGAGTTTTTTTGTTTAATTTTTTTTTTTTTCTTAATAAATGTGTGGTTTACGTTCATAGTTTCTCTCACAAAGCATTTTTATCTGAAGGGTTTCTGATTATTTAGGATTAAAAGCGGTGAAAGGATGGTGATTATGAGATTTCCTCAGTGCATGAAGACAGTAATGTAAAAAGCAAAGCACAAAACATATTCCATCTCAATACTCTCCAGACTATTGCTAAGGCGATAAGCAGGATACTCTAAAGATAAACAGCTACGATCTGTGCTAGAATGCCGTCATCTACTAGAAATATTTGACCATAAAATGAACACTCAGCAGCTGTCTTTGCACAGCTTTATAGTATTAAATCACCAATGAGATTTCACCACCTAACAGTAGCATCTGAGCACAACAGCACTACTGATAGAACCACAGTGCAGCAAAATACATAGTCGGAGTCCCGATATGTAAGAAATATCTTTCCACAAAACTGAGAGATGATTCTTCGATGACTTCTTTACGATGTAACAGAACGCTGCTGTTTTGGGATTTGTTCCTCAGGCACCAAGCACAAAACCATGCTGGAAGCGCGGAACGGTAATGGCTCCATCAAGTCCTTCCCCAGGCCAGGGGTGAAAAGCAAGCTAGTGTCACCCAGTGCTGCATCGACGGGCTTGCAGAACAAGATATTCCACTGTGAAACATGTGACGTGCATGTCAACTCAGAGACGCAGCTCAAACAGGTCAGAAGATAAGTGTAATGGAAATAAATTGGGGGATGTTGGGCGGGGGGACAGTGGCTTAGGTGTTAGAACGTTTGCCTCGAGCTTGCAGGTTCTCCCCGTGCTTCGGGGGTTTCCTCCGGGTACTCCGGTTTCCTCCCCCAGTCTAAAGACATGCGCTGTAGGCTGATTGGCATTTCCAAAGTGTCCGTAGTATGTGAACATGTGTGCGATTGTGCCCTGTGATGGGTTGGTAGCCTGTCCAGGGTGTCCCCCACCGTGTGCCCCGAGTTCCCTGGGATAGGCTCCAGGCTCCCCTGCTACCCTGTTTAGGAGAGTCAGTATGGAAAATTGATGGATGGAAATAAATTAGAGAAGCCAAACGAACTGATGTATTTATGAAATGAGATAACCTACTATATCGATACGATACATCACTCTGGGAGCAGATGGGGTTAAGGGCCTTACTCAAGGGTCCAACAGTGACAGCTTGGCAAAGGAGATGCTTGAACCCTTGACCTTCTGATCAGCAACCCAAAGCAAGTCTTTGTGGCACTGGAGCCACAAGTCCATTGTAGCTAACTAATCGCTTCACACGCCTTTAGTAAGATACACGATCTCACGATTCAGTGAAACAGCAGGGATAATCCGTATTTACAAAATTTCAAGTCTAATACCGTCCCGCATGGAACAACAATAGGGTGGTGTGAAGCAGATAATTCTATAATCAGTTACCATCCTAAACAGCACATCCTGTACTTGTCTGAATTCTGCTAGTCCCATGTGCCTGCGATACTAATTTGCCCCACCCATTATATAATAAATCACTGTGACCCAAACCATATTGAGATTTCTGAGGAACTGGATGCGTTCTGTTTTGTTTTTTTTGCATATAGCATGTTTACAGAATAGATTTACGATGAAACAGACTTCTATTACTTAGATACGTTGCTACATTAGCGAATATGGCAGCTCCGATGCAAATCTCAGACACTACAACCATGACTGATTGAGAGAAATTGTGTTATTTCTGTTCCGGTTGAAACGTCTAAGCCAGCAACTATGTATGTCTCTCCTTTCAGCATATCAGCAGTCGGCGCCATAAAGACAGAGCAGCAGGAAAACCGGCCAAGCCCAAGTACAGCCCCTACACCAAGACCCCAAAAGGACAGACCAAACAGCAAACAGGAAATACAGTAAGAGCGCAGCAGAGAACCGTGCATACAGCTAAGATAACGGACGATAAACAGAAAATGTTTTCATTTCACAATGGGCCATATTTATTAACGTGTCACTGCAAATCATATTTTGGTCTTGAAAGGTGTCACTATTAACTATTAACATGCACGAAGGTTTTGGCGCCGATCATAAGATCAAAATGGTGGTTTTAGCTCGAATTTCTAGTGGAAAAAACAGTGGGATTTCTATAATGGTGGGCGGAGTCTCTGTCAGGATGACCCCGCCCCCCATCGACAGTTCCTGAGGGCTCACCGAGGATTAAAATGATGTCAATCATATGCTATGACCTTCAACTATCTCAATTGATCTCAACTCAAATGAACATCAAAGGGAGATTTTGGAGCGACGTGTTAGACACCATCATCATCAAAACACCAACTAAAGGAATATCTTTAGCTAAAAATAGTGCTCAGTCTCTTGTACATATCCCGAGACTCGTAGAATCGATGCCAAGGCACAGCTGTTCTGGTGGTTTGTAATGGTCTAACACCTTACTAACACACTTCAGGTTGGATTTTCTTTTTCATTTTTGTTTTTTCTTTACACATCTGTATATCTCTAGAGCAGTTTTCTTTTGTAAAATACGGAGTGGTGATTATTGGATTGAATGAACTGTTCTGATTGTAGATAATGACTGTTATGAGATTGTGTTATTTTTGGCAAACGAATGGCTAAAACATTGCTAGCTACAGAGACAGACTTTTTAAACAGCCATCATTTATATTTAATAACCGATGAAACTATTTTGCCAACATATCACCTGCCAAGTCACAATTAACATTAATTTATTGGAAGACATTAAATATGAGTTGGAGCCCCGAACCCAAAGGAGCGCTTGGTCATCCGTTGCTTTCTGGCCTTAGCATACTGTGTTCTCAGCTGCTAATACTCCGCCACACTGACTGTATTTCTGCACAGATTTTAGAAAACATACAGTTCCCAAAAGAGCAGGATGCGCATAATGAAATTAACTATGGATTTTTTTCAGCATAGTTTCCGAATGGACTCGGACTTCGGCTAATCCCACCAGAAGAAGAGAGCCAAAAAAGTCCCAACAACAAACAGTGTGGTTATAATAAATATGGATGGGCCTGTTTATTTCTGACAGGAAGACATGCACAAAACAGCACTCAGTTTAATAAACAGGTTTAATGTTTCACTGACCACATGTTTTTTAGGTGGGATGCACCTGTGTTGAATTGAATGTTGTAAGAACGATCTGCTAAATTGTCCAGCACAAACGACCACCAATATGGCTGGAATTAGCGCTTTTCTTAGTAAATATGGCCTCGTATATTTGAACATTGTAATTATTTAAGTATCGATAGATTTGGTGGCCCTTTAGACTTTTTCAGCACATGTGAAACTGTCCTAAATTTAATACGGCTCTCCAGTTCACGACACAGCTGCTGGTTATACTGTATGAGTTGAGAGGGCAGGATCAGTCGATGACCCACTTGCATGAACTGATGTTCCCAACGACCAATCACTGATCACCATTGTTCCCAATGACCAATCACTGATCACCATTGTTCCCAGGGACCAATCACTAATCCACATTGTTTTCAATGACCGACTACTGATCACAGACATTCCCAATCACTGATTAAAATTGTTTCCCATCGACCAATCACGTATTACTGTTGTTCCCGCTGACCAATCATTGATCACCATTGTTCTTGACAACCAATCACTAGCCACCACTGTTAATAACGACCAATCATTGATCACCATCGTTCGACAACCAATCACTAGCCACCTCTGTTCCTAATGACCAATCATTGATCACCATTGTTCTCGACAACCAATCGCTAGTCACCACTGTTCCCAACGACCAATCAGTGATTACTGTCGTTCCCAACGACCAATCATTGATCACCATTGATCTCGACAACCAGTCACTAGCCACCACTGTTCCCAACGACCAATCACTGATCAATATCATCGCCATTGACCAGTGACTCCTCACCGTTTGTTCTTTCTTTTAAACGCTATTCTTGGTATTATTTTTACAGTAATAAAAGTCAGTTATTCCATCCGCAACTGTTTCCTTCATGTCTCTTTTACTTTTATAAATAGTAAATACGTAAATAGTTTCTGGTGCCATGACCAAAAACAACTTCTTTCTATTAGAAATGTCATCTATTTTTTTTTTTTTTTTTACTCTGATAAAACTTTGCTCTTCCTAAAATCTTCCCTCATGTAACATGTTTGGATGCGCAAATGATCACGACGGCTCCTAGGACGACTTTTTCAGCATGCATTAGGTACTTTCCGCTGAAAAGACTTCTAGTCAAGACAACCTGGTTAGTAAAGGAACTTGATGGTGTGCCACAAGGGCCAATTCTGGGACCATTATTAATTTGATTTTTTTACCCACACTCTTGCCTTATTTTGAAACCAAAACAAGTATGGATGACTTAAACGTAACTACTGTATATATTCTGACACTCTCTCCATCTCTGTGTCTTTACCCAGCCAGTGAAGCTGCCTCTGAGTAAGGACATGGGCCAGCCGCTGACCGCCTCAATAGTGCCCTCTCACTTGGCCGCCATTGCCGCAGCAGCCACCGCATTCCCTCTTCGCGCCAGCCATAACCCATCCCTTTTCCAGACTCATTCTCTCTCCTCAACACTTCTTCGCCCCGCACCTGGGCCTATTCGGACCAGCCATGCGCCGATACTGTTCGCTCCCTACTGACCTCCGAACTGTGACTTCGGATTACGTCTGACACACCATCTCAGCGCTAATTTAATCGTGGTCCAGTCGTGTGGATTATTGCCTTTTTTTTTTCTTTTTTTTTTTAAATCCATCGTCACACATGAAACCTGTATGGATCTGATGTGTGATAATATACCGCAATAATTAAAAAGACAAACCAGGTAACTATGCATTGTCATCACCATATGACACACTGACTCTAAGCTCTAAATGGATTTAGGGATATATTGTTGGGGTGCTTTTTTTGGTCTTGGTCATGTCATTGCTTTTGAAAAAATATATATAAAAAAATATATATATATATTATGTATGAGAAGAGAGAGGCTAAAGTATGGGAAAATAAGTTCTACTGCTCAGCTGTTTGCACTTTAAGCTCTGCCTTCTGTGGATGTCTTCAGTGCTTTAGATCAGTAGAACCTGGTTCCTGTATTTTGTTTTGATTTGTACCTACGTGCATTTGGTGTCGTGTGAATGGAAAAATGGAGGGAAACGTGAATTACTGCTGATTTATTACCTGTTAAGCAATGTGTGTATGTGCGTGTGTGCGTGTGTGTGTGTGTGTGTGTGTGTGTGTGTGTACACATTTGTACATCCCTTGAAACTACCCAAGCAAAAATCTACACACAAGGATGGTAAAGCTCGTCTATCTCATCTAATAATGTGAAGAAGAAAAAAAGATTTCAAATAAAGTCTTACTTTGCTAACTTGTTTATACCAAAAACAAATCCTTCTACAAATTCACACACACGCACACACACACACACACACACACAATGTTTTGATGAATGATAGTTAGGGAATATCCCCATGTGTCCTGTTTCCATATGGGAATCTTTCTGTCGCACGAAATGCTGTTATTGAAAACGAGGCGCAAATTATCATCCGATCAATTAATCCTAATTTTGAACCACGAGAGAACAAATAAACACGAATTTCATAATTCACCCCGAAACCAAGCATTCCCTCTAAAAACCTGCTATCAATCCCTGGTGCTTCGGTGAGAGTGTAAGCCTCATTTGTCAAAATCCCACAAGTCTCCAGGTGTTGAATGAACTCAGCTGTTCCCTCTATGGACCTACACTTGAACTCTCTCCCTCGTCTTGCGTAAATATCCCATTATGACTTATCCTTGCCTGAAGAAGACCGAGGGGAAAAGTCTCGCTAGTGCGCGCTCCAAACCCAGCCGAGACGTTAGTCTGGTGAGCAGATAGCGGGAGTTGCTGAATGGGATTGCTGGCGCCGTCGTGCGTCCATAACTTATTTATGAACTACTAATCACCAACATCTGTATGTGGGACGGGCTCTGCTGTTCCAGGAAGCTGTCAGTGTGCACGCACCCATATGCACACATAGCATCCTAGCCAGCTGAGGAAGCAACATTTTAGGTAGGCCAAACCGCGTTAAGTGCTCTGACCTCGGCTTTTTAAAGATACGGCGAGCTTATCTATTGGTTGCAGAAATCAAACTCACATGATTCTCCAAATTCCCCCAAATATCCCAGCTAAGCTAAGTACTAGCCAGAGCACCTTCTTTGTTGATGTGACAGAAAAAGCATCTCACGCGATGTGCACGCTGAACCATGACGATTTCACTGCCTAGCATGTACAGACTAACCAGCCGAAATTATTATTAGTGATCTTAATAATGCTCTGCAGCTTCGACTCGTGGAAAATGTACACGTAGTGCTTGAGCAGCTTTTAGACCGCCGTAGGCAACCGATAAAGAAAAAATCCACCCTGAACGACTTGCATATTAATATTTATAATCCTTGTATGATCTTCAGTTGTGTATAAAAAAAAAAAAAAAACAACATTCTAGTCAAATTTTGAGTTTATGTTTTTTTTTAAATTAACGGTTTACTTGCTTAACAGTTTCATCACCTGCAGATCGCGAGATTTAGGCCTAGTGTCATCGCTATCTCAAGACAACGATGCAGCAGCGCTTTCGTCCTTTAGTCTGTCCAGCTCTCTCATCTCCTCATCCGTACACTCAGCTTCCAAAGCGTCAAAGCTCATGCTAATACGGCCATCGATGGCATCGCGCTAACTATAGCTGCGCCGAGTCTTTCGGTGCTATCGAGAGCTGTACTACGCTGCAGAACGCTTGCATCAATGTCCCCACTAATTCTTATCGGAGTTCTCATTTTATTTGGTGAACATGGCTGGAAAATGGTGAGTGAGAAACCTGAAACCTGACCATTAGCCCTAATGCTTGAGTTAGAATTTTTTTTCCCCCCTACTATGAAACACTGTTTAAAAACTGCACTAGCTAGAACAATATCCAGCTGTGATGTTAGCGAAAATGTAGCACCAACAAATCAGCACCAGAGGATTTGATAATAAACGTCAGATATTTCAATAGAAACATATCTAATGTGTTTCAGGGTGGAGATTTCCATTAACGTGACCAAAACGTGTAAAGATCAATTTGCCGGTTATGTAAAATTTTGAACCCGGATGCTCTTAATGATTTCTAACCTGTAGCTGCTAATTTGGTAGAAATGCAGCTGGACAACGGAAAATTCCTCCAGCTTCTTTAATATTGACTACGTTTACATGGACAGCAGAAATCTAACTATTGACCTTACTCTGAATAAGACGATATTCTGATTAAGGTGTTTCCATGAGTCGCTTTTAGAATGTTGCTTTCACGTTCAGGTTTTTACGTGTTATAGAACGTAGATCGATTAACAGCACACGTCATTACATGCCCGCGCCACGCCGTCCGCTCCAGAATTTCACGTATCGACATACAGCTGGTCTTCGTTATGGTACCGTATACAGTTTTGGGTGTGTTTATTTTTAATTTTTACGAAAGCTTCAGGTGCGGTTAATTATTTGTCATGCTATACGTGCACATAGACGACTGCTTGAAGCCGTGGGCTGCGTCCCAAACCGTATGCTTACTTACTATATAGTATATAGAGATACATGTATTTCGCCTACTATATACACGTGTATATCTCCTACTATTATAACAGGTAAGTACGCGGTTTGGGACGCAGCCGTGCTCTCTTGTTTGCCGTCAGACGGTCGAGCGCTGCCGTGCGTGTACGTGTCCTGTCGCAAAATGCGGTGAAAACTCCCACACGACGTTAAGTGTGATTAAGGTGTGTACATGTCGCACGTCGATAATGCGACTAAAACAGGAATACTCCACACGTCTTCATTCCATTTGTGTTTACTTCGAGTACGACTTTAGTCGGATTAAGGTAAATAAAAATCCTGTTTACATGCTAGTTTCTTAATCAGAGTCTGGTCTTAATCGGGTTAATATCGTATTATTGTTATCCATGTAAACGTACTGACTGATACTTACTTGGAAAGCTTTCTCAATGAGTCATCATTTCAAGCTCAGCACTGCAAAATGACACACTCCAGTGCAAAGTCTCGGAGAGTGCATTCTGGTGCGTTTTCTCCCTACATTTCATTCAACACCTTGGCTTGAATCTCTGTCCTTTCTTTTCAAGAGCCTGAGAGCGAGAGGATGCGGGGGGAAAAGGGAAATATATATAATGGAACTACACATGGTGGCAGAAATTCCTCCCAGTGAATGGATGGATGGCAAATTCACACCTTCAGTCATTCTTGAGCTTCTGATCAAGAGGAATGTAGTTAGTAATTAGCATTCCATCAGAGGAGGACTGGGGTTTTCTTTGTTCATATTGCACTCTTTGTGCTAGATAGCCTGGAGCTGTAAAAGCCTGCAGCGTGCAATGCATCACACGAATCTCCGGCAGGAAATGGAGCAATTTCATGGATCATGCTGACAGAGGGGTGCAGTCTCAATTTGACCCCCCCACACCCCCCTCCAGTTCTCTTGGGAGTGAGGTACTATCTGCGGAAGGAATGTGAATGACCTGATAATAAAGGTGACTCAGTAGACTGCAACACTTACGCAGTTTAGAAGACTTTTGGAAAACTTCTGACATCTGAAGTTAACAGAATACATGCAGAATTTCCATAGCATAGGAGTTAGCTGACTGATAGATAAGGCTAAACACCATCGAACCATTGGGAACCCGATAGCAAACACAGTGCTTCTCGTTCTCCGATACAGGGACGAGTTGGTATAGTGGAACCATCCATATGTAATGCGATGCACCTGCCATTACAGGATGAACTTTTCAGCAATATATTACAACTACAAGGGTTCTTAAACATGGTTGCAGGGTTCTACATAGAACTTCCATTAGAGGGACACATTCTCTAAGAGTGTACCACGTTGGAATCTAAAAATGCCTGGATCCCCACTTCAAATCTTTGGTTTGCCTGCTGTCAGTCTGGTGGAAACCCTTAAAGAACCATTGTATGATCCCTATAGATATCTAGAACCAGTAACCATCCTTAGAATGATTTGGGAACCCAAGAGCATACACAGTGCTTCTCATCCTCCAATGTAGTGAAGGGTTAGCACAGTGGAACCATCAAATGTGAAGTCTGGGATGCACCATAAGCAGTTAAGTGTTTAACCCTGATTAAGGGTTCTTAACCTCATTATAAGGTACTACATGGAACCCTTTCTGATTAGAAAACTCATAGGGTTCTAAATATAGAAGATGTAAAGCTTTCCCAAAAGAGACTTATTCTGTATCCATTGGAAGACTAAGACTAATTTCATTCCAGAAACTAAAGAGTCCTTTGGTTTTTGCACCACTGGTGAAACCCTTAAACAGGCAAGGCACCCGTTTGGCCATTATAGGATGAATATTTCAGTAGTTGTTCTTCAAAGTTTCTTTAGGGGTTCACTGGATAATTAAAAGGTCTTTAGCCATCTAAAAGGGTACTACTTGGAACCTTTTCTGGTAGGAAAGCTTGTCAGGGCGGAGATAAATGTTTAGATAGGACTAGAGTAGAACCTTCTAAGAATGACATTTGAAGACTATAAAAACATCTCTATCTCGAGTTCTAGCACCTAAAGGGTTCAGTAATCTATGATAACTACACCTTTTATATGTTCGTAGAGGTCTACATAGTTCCTTTAAAAGGTTCATCACATTGCCAAGAACCTGAAAATTGTTGGATTCCCAGTTCCAATCTTATACGTAATGTTCAGTCTATCATCCGGAAGGTTCTTTGGTTTGTCCACCTGGGCTTTTATGTAGAACGCTACAAGAGAAGGCAACTTTTTTGTATAAAATTTCTAAGTAGAACTCCTTTAGGACGTTAGGACAATTAATCATTTAAAGAACGCTTAAGGAACCTTTTGTTTTATGAGCACGGTTTCATAAATAGGGCACAAAATGTCCATCTGAGACTTTATCAGGAGTCTTCATGGGTATTTGAGAGATTGCTGCTCTACTAATGACTGTCATTATTCAGTAAATGACACACAGTATGTGATGTGTTCAAAGACAATTATTATAGCTAATACACGAGGCCAAGTTTACTTTTAAGCAAGAAAAATAGAGATGATCGCTGGTGTTGACTTAGAGGAGCCAGAGATCGAGTCTGGCGGGAATTGACTGTACGCTTAGTGGAAGGTAATTAATAACAGCACGAAAGGATTTCATTTCAGGTTGACTTGGAGGTAATGTAGCATGCACTCAGCAAACTGGAGTCGGGCTTCGTTATTATTAAGACCACTCGTATCAATTACCTCTGAAAAAGGAGCCTTGGTGAGAATTAATTGAATCTAGCTGAGGGTTTGGAGGTGCAGTTCAGTGCAAGAAACGAATTCTTTTCCATCGGTTGAAAGTTCTCGACAGTTGCGTCGTTACTTTTGCATCGGAACTGAAGTCTCTCGTCCACACAGACTTCCATTACATCGATGTGCTTTAGTACACTGTGAGACTCACTATAATCTATAAACGTGATAAAAAGCAATGGTCACCGACCCTCTTCCTGGAGATCTACCTTCCTGCAGGTTTCATCTCCATTATACTTCATGAAGAACTTCTCAAGGCAGTGATTAGATGGTCAGGTGGGCACACTTATGATTGGAGCTCAAGTCTTCAGAAAGGTAGACGACTGCTGTAAAGCTATTGGACAGCAATCTCAGACCCAAGGAAGGCTTTGGATCCACCACAGCTCAGATCAGGATAATCTGGTTATCGTTAATCTGGTGGCATTGATGGTAGTATTCTCATGAAAGCTGAAGCTTTGGAAGTGTACAGATCAGGAGGTGAGACAGGTAGACAGACTAAACCACGAAAGAGCCGAGGGCTAAATCTCATTGCATTACTATCACCTGGTAGTCAAACTGCATCGTGGGTAATGTAGGAAACTGAAAATACTGAAAAGGCATGGTAAAGAAGTTTAAACTCAAGCGGTTCGCAAAGCCGAAGACAACATATTGATTATAAATACCGATATACAAGCCATTCAGGATGGATGTTTTACCTTAAGCTCATGGAAAGCTTGAAAGTCTGTCCCTGGTGTGAGAAACACACTTTAGGTCTCCAGAACCACCATGACCGCAATCTCACTGGTTTTCTCCATCCAGAGTCGAGAGGACTGACAGTAATGAATGCAGCAGCTGACTTATCATCTTAATGGGACTGTCAGTGACGTGTCATCTTAGTACTCTTAGCGACAGGTGGGACGAGTGGGGACTCATCAGATCCAGACAGATAAGAGGACACGATTCCAGCGGGTCACATTTTTGTTTTGATCATAAAAAAAAAAGGTGCAAAATTAGCATCAGAAGGATCTGTAGGAAGGCCTGATACAGGAATACGGTGTATTGAGTGATGTAAATTGGGTCAGATCTGATTTGCATAGACACTGATTTTGATTTGAGGTACCCACAAAAGCCTGAGAGTAATTTGCGCATCCAAATGTGCTGATTCTGGCTGATGGGACATAATTATATTGGGGGGAAAAAATGAAAAAAAAAGTACACCATGGTCTTGATCTGATTTGGCATCATGTACAGTATTGTCAAATTGTGCAAATTTCCTTCTAGTAATTTCCTCTTTTCATCTGGCATGTTCTTCTGTATGTGGAACCAAATGGTGCACCAAATATCTACATAAAGTACAGTGCTGCCATCTAGCGGTTAACAAGCAGGAACACGGCTAAGCGTAACTACATCAATGCAACAGTGTTATTCTTTTTTTTACTAGTCATAGGAATTATTATTGATGGATTTTCCTATATTTTTGCTTGTGAATATGCAATCTACTACAGATTATGATGTGCAAATACATAAAGAAAGAAAAAAATTAAATAAAAACAATCTGCGCATCCCCAAAACCGAATGCGATCGTGATTGGATGCACCCTGACCCGACTGCGAAATCATCAGGAAAAAAGAAAGAAATATCACATTTCATACTTCGTCATGCCTAAAAGCACTCAAAGGGTCTGATTTGTCTGCACTGCTAGATTTTGGCCGGCTTTGTTTAACCAGCTGCAGAGCTTTTGTCACAGTTCCCATATTTGTCATAGTTGCTAAGGAGACCGGTTGCTAAGGGGAGATGAGTAAACAGCCAACATCCATCCAAGTGGCACTTGAGGACTTCAAAAGCAGAAGGAAAACATGGTATGCACTAACCACAGGCCTGTTGAAGTCTGAAATGAATGGTGGCTTTGCTGAAGGATGATAGCAGGCTCTTTGTTTTGCTGAACCAGTTCTTGGCTTGGACTTGATTTCTGAAGTATTTCTAAATGTACTTAATGGAAAACAAAGTGGGGATTGTCTGAATTGCTTTGATATAACATGCATTTTTGCCATCCGCAAATGTATAGTAAAGATCTGATGTTCAAGGGTCTAGGGTTTGTCTAGATATGTGGCGACACAATTCCTTTGCTTCCCAATGAAACGAGAAAGCTCTTGATGCTCTTGAAAGGGAACGGAACTGTCTTCAGGAATACGTATGCCATCTTTTCTCTGGAAGTGGCACCCGGACTTCAACTCCGGGCTAGTGGCTCTGCATGGCTTGCTCAAGAACGTAGATGCTTCAGCGTTTCCCTCCAGTATGAAGATGATGTTGAATACGATCTTCAGTCATGCAAGTGTAAGAGTTCTTGATCGCATGTCAGAGAAGTGAAAAAAGTTAATGGAAAATGCCTTGGTCATGACTGAGAACCACAAAGGGGAAAGAAGGGTTCAGCTTCTTTAAAACCGTTTATATATTTCCTGGCAGGGCTGCTACAGAAACTGTGACCAGGGAACTTCCTGTTCAGCTGGATTAGCTGCAAGGTCTTTTGCTGTCCCTAGAGCCAATTTGAGCTGGAGTTCCTCGCTTAAATAAACATGGTTTTCCGCACTTAGATGACGCTGGAGAAGATGCCAGACGTCGGAAGAAGCTAAAGCTCCAGCTGAGAAACTGAATGAAGCGACGGATGCCTTGCTGGGGAGCACACTGAGGCATGTTCCGCGTGCCCTACAATAGCATCTCCAAGTGAGAAATGATCCCTCCAGAGCCTGGCCTTCAGGGGTCTGTGATCGTGGTGCCCTACAATAGCATCTCCAAGTGAGAAACCATTCCATCAGAACCCGACCTCCAGTAGCTTGTGATCCCTGTGCCCTACAACAGCATCTCCATGTGAGAAACCATCCCTTCAGACCATGGCCTCTAGTGGCCTGTGATCGTAGTGCCCTACAAGATCTCCAAGGGAGAAATCATCCCTCCAGAGAACAGACTCCAGTCGCCTGTGATCGTAGTGCCCTACAACAAGATCTCAGAGGGAGAAATCATCCCTCCAGACCATGGCCTGCGATCATAGAGCTCTACAATGGCATGTCCAAGTGAGAAACAATCCCTCCAAAGAACGGGCTCCAGTCGCCTGTGATTGCAGTGCCCTACAACAAGATCTCCAAGGGAGAAACCATCCCTCCAGAGGCCTGTGAGGAGCTCTTTATTAGCAGTAGGTATTAAGAACCAGAAACTTGTTAAAAGATCTCACAAGGTCTGTTAAAAGATCTCACTGGCAGAATGAGAATTCACGGGTTTGCAGAAGGTTAAGGAAAAGCTAGAGCCAGGTTATTGAGAAGGACCCAAAAGACTGCGGCCTTGCAAAGGGAATCTATCACGATCTTGCGTCAGCAGCTGTGGCTGTTGGTTCAAAGAGAACATTGTTCTCGGTTCTGTGCAACAGCATTGTCCATTTCTACTTAATATAACCACACAAACCGAGTGATTTTGTGATCTGAATGAAATATCCACACCACATATAATTGTATACAATTCACCCCCTTTATTGGAAATATTAACTAGTACCTGGACATTTAAAAAAAAAAAAAAAAAAAAAAAAAAAGGCAGTCCCTCAGTGTTAATGCTGTTATATCACTCAATCCTTTTCAGCTCTCAGATGGCTGCTAATTAATTACCTCAGCTACCTGCGGCAATTTAGCAGCACAGCTAATCAAGCCCACTGTGGTCCGTTTCAGCTTGATCACACTGCAGAGACACCAGGCAGGTAATCATCATCTCATAATGACTTATTTTAAAAATACAACTTATATTTTGTGCAACTTGATGGTATCTCAATAGAAAAAAAAAAAAAAAAAAACACCATTTAGCATCTCAAAAGAAGCACTAGACAGACCATGGGTTAAATGTCAAATTGATTTGTTAACACTACATACAAGGGGGGAAAAAAGAAAAAAAAGAAGGGGAAAAAAAAAAAAAGACGATAACCGTCAAAACATTATTTGGCTAATTTGTGTAAAGAAAACTCTTATTTAAAGGGAACTGTACAAAAAAAAAAAAGAAAAGAAAAAAAAGAACAAAAAAGAGTGCATACATACGGTCCATGGCAAATAGTTCATATAATAGTATTTAAGATGGAGATATACCGAGTTTCTACCTTGACACGTTGAAATTGTTCTACCACTGGGCACTAACGCCTTCAATGACCAGAATATATTCCAAAAGATGAATCAATAATCTTCAAAGCTTTAGTTTTTCGTAGCTGTACTACACTGCATCGTAATAATGCATCAGCCATGCACGATGAAGAATTATGTGACATTTATGAAAGAGACTGTAGCTCAAAAGACTGAGGGAATGGAGACTTTTTATTATTATTACCCACTGTTCTTTCGTGTTAACGTATGTAACGCCGACACGTAACTCTGTCGACAGTAGTTCGTCCGTACAGCGGGATAGGACGTAATCGCCATCCTCGGTTTATTCATTTCCCTCAGAAGACAAAGCCATTGGTCAGATCAGCTCAGCGCTGTCTGTTCAGGACAGTAACAGACTCAATCAGGCCATCAGCCAGCAATACTTTAATCATTTCCAAGAAGACAGTGGATTCTTCGACAGAACGATAACTGCTCTCTAATAGCTACACAACAAATAGCTCGGATAAACAGAGGCTCGATTTTGCATCCGTCTGATTCTTTTTAAGCGACCCGATATCCGAGCTGAGATTCAACCGAAAGTCAGCGAGATGGGTGGGGGAAAGTGACTTCCCGTTGAAGAACTGCACTTGGGCACCAAAATGGTCAATATTAAATATTAAAGTAAGAGGTTCTACGGATCCTGGACGCTTTACTAGTGAATGAGCGATTTTTGTTTTAAACGTGGGAATTATTGGACCAGATTAACAGTCAAAACATACAAAAGCCAGCTTCTCTCTACATTGTTTAGACATATTACAGTGATCGTTTAGGTAGCATCTTTGACTAGGATCGGGTTTGTTCTTGGTCAGACCTCCACGGTTGTTTTGATTTAATCGTCTCCCCGCTATGGCACTCAAACACGCCGAAATCTGCATGTACGGCTCGACTTAGCTGCAAATACGAGCATTCAACAGCCACCAAACCCCGTCAGGACATATTACTGTGCCTCCACATCCTTAATACGACACTATACAACATGCACGCACCCCCCCCCCTCCCCCCCACACACACACACGATTAAGCTTTCGTTTTTCCTCTCTCTCATTCGACCTAGTTAACTTTCCCCCTGTGTTAAGTTAAAAATGTGTATTTAGGCTTTGTAGTGATACATGCATCCATTATACTGAAGTACTTATATTTGCTTAAAAAATAAAAAAAGAAACCACAAAAAAAAAAAAAAAGTATTAGAAACAGAGCTATACAGAGTCTTTAGCAGTTCCAGGGAGCGAGGTTTGGAAGGATGCGCCCCATGTCCAGAAGTGATGCAGAGTTAGTTGGGAGGTGAGAATGTGTGCGTTTGGTGATTAGTTGCTGCAGCATGGCCCTTTGGCAGGCTGTGCTGTCTCTGCCAGGTCCACTCCTCGATTTCGGCCTGCACTCGATCCGGGTGCCTGTGGCTCGTTCTTGGGAAGTTTCTTTGCTGTAATGGGGAAAATTTATTATATATATATAGATGCTAGTTCCACAAGGAACCATTTTGGCTAGAATCGACACAATTAATTGATGCTTAGAGCCTGAATACACCTCCTCAGATCACTATACAAAGTACACACAGCCAGACCCTCGGTGGGAACGAGCTTAACATCGTTCACGAAAGAAAGGTTTGTGTTTTCTGGTTCCTCTGTAATATGACGAGCTGTGGGATTTCTTTTGTCTTATTAAAAAAAAAATTTATTTTATTTATTTTTTTTTTTTTTAAAAAGGCTGGTGAGGGAACAACAGTATAGCTCCCATAACAGAAACTAACTTGTTTTGCAGACGCTCCGCAACATTAATCGTAAACATTAACTATGCATGAATTAAAAAGTATGAGGGCATTCTATAATAAATGTTAAAAAATTGTAATCGTTGGCAAACCGCTGTGGTGTAAGAGGAATAAAAAAACACTTCGGGATGCTGTTATTCAAACATTTTGGGGTCGGCAACTATAACTCGGGTCCGTCACTATAAGCCGAGTCACATCGCCGCATCCTTGATTCATTTCCTACAACAGCACACGCCCGAGTGTTTTGGTCCTTATTCGATTGCATGCATCCGGATAAATTCCTGCAAATACATACCGATAGCCATAAAGATCTCGTTCACGTTCATCGACGTCTTCGCTGACGTTTCCATGAAAAGCAAACTGTTGTCATCTGCATAAGACTGTGCATCCTGCAAGCAGAGAAAAAAAAAAACCAACCCGTCATACTAGAAAATAATGAAACAAAGCAATGCTCTTGATCACAAACCTATCCTTAATACCAGGGGTGGGCGATCTTCCCAAAAGAAATAATAATAATAAAAAAAGATAGTGATGTGATTTTTTTTTTTTAAACACACAATCACGATAGACGATCTGACTCGCTATCTTCTTCCCAAATTTTATTTATTTATATATTTTTAACAAGCCTCTGGAGTCTAACTGCTCAATTTGAAACACAATAGTGCGTTGTCAAAATGGTCGGTAAAACCCGAGTTAAACTTTATTTTAAATATTAAAAGTTGTGATCAGCAGTCAATAGATAACACAACCGATAAATAACGCAAGTACTCAGAACTCAGCTAGGAAAAAAAACTGCAGTAGTAAAATGTAAACAACGCAAAAGTGCACTTTTCAGAAGTCGGACACTTTCACGCACAGCTGAAGAAAAAGAAATGTTCGGTTTCTACTTCAAGTCGCAATCAGATAATAGAATATAAAAATATCAGACTAAGTACTCAGAAGTCAAACTGAACAAAAAAAAAAAAAAAAAAAACACCAAGAAACCCGTCTGCATTCGCTATCTGTACGGATGGGGGCTGGCGGCATTAGAAAAATATTTGCGACTTGGCAGATCTGAACAGAGCTAGAAGAGATGATCCCTCTCGCAATTAAACGAATATATATATATATATTTTTTTTATTAGAACAGACGAACCACAGCAAGCACGGTCGTGTAACGATAGTGTGTTAATTATGAGATGAGTCATGTGGTGATGTGGAAGCAAACCATATACAACGGGTCTTTTTAAAATGCTGGAATGTAAAGCACTAAACAAGATAGGATCAACTTTAAAGAATGAGGATCATGATTTGATTTGTACTTAACTGAGGAAGTGAAAAAGAAAATAATCATGGTGAATGTGCATACTTTACAGGGGGGGAAAAGAGGAAAAAAAAAAGAAAAAAAAAAAAAACCTCAAACCTGAAAGTCCAGTGCTCTCTTGCTGGCAAGATCTGCTTTGTTTCCAGCCAGAGCTATTACGATATTAGGGCTGGCTTGCCTCTGAAGCTCTTTAACCCAATTCTTCGCACGTGCAAATGATTCCTTGAAGAAGAAGGAGAAAAAATAAAACAAGACGACATGAGAGAGCATTTCCTGAATGATCGTACTGCATTACTTATGCGTTCTTGAGTGTGCTTCGTGCCCCTGGCGCCGAGCCAGTCGATTACACGACAATCATGCTAGCGTGATGTAAAATGCAACCTCTGGGTCGTTTCAAGCGCCGACTCACTTCGTTTGTGATGTCATACACCACGATGGCTGCCTGTGCTCCTCTGTAATACATCGGAGCCAAACTGTGGTAGCGCTCCTGACCGGCTGTGTCCCAGATCTCAAACTTCACCGTCGTGTCATCCAGACATACCGTCTGAGTCAGGAAGGCCGCTGGAGGAAAAAAAAACAAAACAAAAACACCACAGATGTGGAGTCAGATTCCTGCGGCTTGTTGTCCCAGTACACGAGCACCCGAGAGGCCACACACAGCATTCTCAGCTTTCTTATAAATATTTACTCGATGGTCTACGGCTTCACACGCAGTACAACAGGTACTTATACGTAATCCCAGTAATCCATAATTACACAGAACGTGGGTTTCACGTGTGAAAAACTTTTAAAAAAACATCCAACATGCACTTCCTGACTGGAAGAACAACTGCGTGTCAAAGATTACAGGGGAATTTCAGCATTAAACTTCTGTTCGTGGTTACTTCTCGTGTTTTATAGTATTCTTAAGCACAATATCACACCGCTTTGCAACAATCACGATCAAACACTACCAGTCTACCAAAAGTTTGTGGACAGGCAACTGAAATGTTTCTCATGATCTTAAAAATCTTTTGATCTGAAGGGGTGTGTGTGTGTGTGTGTGAATAAATGTGTGAATTCGGTGTTGTAGACAAAAATATAATCGAGCCGACGTATTCATTTCTTTCATTAGAAAACTATTAGAAATGAACTTACTTATTTATTTTTTAAACGAGCAACTTGGAGCGAAATATTCCGAAAAGCAGGAACTGAGGGAAATTCCTCAAGAAATCGGTCGAGAAAACGCCAAGAATACATTTCTAGAAATTATAGGCATAAAGGATGTCTACTTTGAAGAGGCTAAAATACTAAATTATTTTGATATATTTTGGATTTTTTTTTTTTTTTTTTTGAATCACAACATAATTTCCCATAGTTCCATTTGTGTTACTCCAGAGTTTTGATGACTTTATTATTATTCTAAAATGTGGAGGGGGAAAAAAAAAAACGAAAAATAAAGAATGAGTGTGTAACGTTTTGACCCCTAGTGTACCGCTAATGAATTACCCAAACTGTAGCACAGGAAATAGGATTTGGATTCCCACAGTTTATATTTACATTTATACCCCCTTACGATATTATCCAGGGACACATTTACAACTATTAGTCCGTTTGCAGAGGTTCGTTGTTACTTGGCTTGGTATAGTTTCACAGTGTACATAATTACACAAACCACAAAGCAAAAAAACAAACAAACAAACAAACAAAAAAATTAGCTAGTGGATGTGCAGAGCTGAAAACATCCTCGTTATTCAGAAATACGACAACGGGAAAAGTGCGCATATAAAGCACCCGAGCATGGAGAACAAACAGCCAGGGCTCTTATTTTCTCTTATTGTTTGTTAGAACAAATATCCAGAGCACCTTTCATTCCCACACAACTGCTGCTGTGTATCTTGGCTCGGTTTAGCAGCTTGCACGTACGAATAAAAACGCTGCAGCGCAAAGCACACAATGTTTGCATCACTTGCTGCAGTCGTGTCAATTCAGAGTCGAACTGCTGCTCGCTGCAATCAAACAGCCCCAGAGTTCTCCTGGATCTGGGTGGAGGCTGCATATGATCTCGCTCGTATGATCATGGACCGGTTGTCTTGATCCGTACCCGAGTGGGATTGCCGTTTTCTGACCTGCTTAAACGACGTCGACCGAGGCGAAAAAAAGCAGCAGCGTTCAAAAGGACTACATGCTGCATATGGGAAAACACCCTGAAATAACTTTTTTTTAAAAACACTCACTTGGCCCAATTTATACCTTATACAGTGTGTCTGAAAAAATGAGGGGAAAATGTTGAGCGAATATGTCGATCTGAATATGTTGAGCAAAAGCCACAGAAACATGATAGAGTGGCTGAGTGCAGTAAATGTGTAGAGAGAGCGTAAGGCCGCACATCTATACATCCATCCCATTTTCAGTACCGCTCAGCCTACACAGGGTCACAGGAAGCCTGGAGCCTATCCCAGGGGACACGGGGGACAAGGCAGGGGACACCCTGGATGGAGTGCCAACCCAACACAGGGCACACACACTCACACACTACAATACATGTCTTTAAGGGAGAAAACCGGAGTACCCAGGACACCCCCCTGAGGCACAAACACAGTGATCGAACTCTCAATCCTGGAGGTGCGAGGCAAACGTTTTATCCACTAAGCCGCGAACATGCAAAGCAAAATTAAACACATCTCGTTTTTACTCTCGTTGGTTCCTGACTTTTTAAAAACACTCTGTATAACACAGAATAAGTTATCTTAAATAGTGTGAAGAGATCGGTCTTTTCAGCGCGTAATGTCGCGAGCGTTTATACGCCTCGTCGTCTGGTGAATACGCTTCGACGGGAAATGGGAAAGGAAAACAAGAAGCAGTGATTTTCACATCGTGTCAACGTGAGCCGGTGTTAACAAGAGGGTAATCTGTGGTCTTTTCTGGAAAATAAAGAAACAAACAAACAAATAAAAGGAAGAACTGGTATTTATTATATAGCAGTTACACCTCCAACATCTCCGTTTGTTCAGAGTAATAACATTCCATGCCGTCTCTTTCTCTGGCGTATCGTAAGGATTTGCGGTCTTGGGCGCATCTCTACGTATTCGCCAGTTTGACAGGTGAGCAGGCATGTTTACAACACGACTATTGGTGCGTACGTGTTTTTTTTTTTTCTGTCCGAACGTCTGTCATCGGAGAGAAACTGAGCAGAAAGGTTTACCTCTGTGAAACTGACTCGAAACCGACGCGTTACTTCCTCATTTCTCATGCAGGAGTGCTCTTACCTCCTATCGTGCTCTCCTGAAACTCATGGAACTGGCCCTTGACGAAGCGCAGCACCAGGCTGGACTTTCCCACTGCAGACTCGCCCAGCAGCACTAGTTTAAACTGACAGATTTTATTGCTGGCTGCGTTCGGCCCGTTAGGTCTTGTAGCACCGCCTCTTCCTGCCATGACCCAGTCACCAGTCGCCTGTTCTGGACTTGAGTTGGATCTGTTTAACGCTGAAGAAAAAAAAGGGGGGGGGGGGGGGCAGGTGATCATAATGATGGTGTCACAGCTCTAACGCATGTAGGATCAATGACTTTCTGCAACTTGTCTACAGGATCGCTAGCCGTGCTTTATTTAATCGACATGAATCCTGTATTGCGTTTGCATACTTTTTCATATTTTGTCTCACATAATGCTGCCTGCCTTCATCCTTCTCTGTCCCTCCAGAATTTAATTTATAATCGTGATGTTATACATTAATCAATTTGTGACACATTAATCAATTTTTTTTTCTTCTTGCAGGTATATAACTCACTCAGTACGTTTACATGGACAACAATGATCCAATATTAACCCCCGATGAAGACAATACTCTGATTAAGAAACTACCATGTAAACAGCAATTTTTAATTACCTTAATCCTATTAAGTAAACACAAATGGAATGAAGACGTGTGGAGTATTCCTGTTTTAGTCGCATTATCGACATGCGTTACAGACATGTCCACACCTTAATCACACTATTAACGTCGTGTGGGAGTTTTCACTGCATTTTGCGACAGGACATGTACACACACGGCAGCGCTCGACCGTTTTACGGCAAACAAGAGAGCACGGCTGCATCCCAAACCGCGTACTTGCCTACTATAGGCCTGTAGTAGACGAAATATATGTATCGCGGCTACTATAGAGTAGGCAAGTATGCAGTTTGGGACACAGCCCACGGCTTCAAGCAGTCGTCTATTTGCATGTACAGTATGACAAATAATTAACTGCACTTGAAGCGTTCGTAAAAAAATTTTTAATAAAAACACCCAAAACTTTATATGGTACAATAACGAAGTATGTTGATACGTGAAATTCTGGAGGGACGTCAGACGGCGTGGCGCAGTGACGTAATGGCGTGTGCCATTAATCGAACTATGTTCTATAACATGTAAAAGGGTACATGAAAGGAGTATTCTAAAAGCGACTCATGTAAACGCCTTAATCACAATATTGTCTTATTCAGAGTAAGGTCAATGATTAGATTACTGCTGTCCATGTAAATGTAGTCATTGTTACTCACAGAATAACTGTTCAAACCTGTATCTGCTCTGAACATCTTATTTTCTCTCCTTTCCTCTTAAATGCCAGCAAAATATTAGATTACTGTAGAAATATTACACATTTTCTGCGTTTTTAACACGAAATTACCCTTTTATAGCCACTTTTAGTACGACTAAATATATTGACATGTATCTTGATGATATCTTGTTAAAGTGTAACATGTTTTCTGACATTTTATGCCAATAAAACCATGTAAAGTTGACCGACGTGACTGCAGGATGCTCAAGCTTGCACGATACTAAGAGGACAGTTTGACCAGTACTTAATGGGTCAGTATCAGGTATTAGTCAATACTCATATAGTCAATACCCAGAGCCTAGTGAAAATGAAAATGGTGCATACCTGGCTATCAGGTACAACCTGTCCATCACCTAATAAACTGTATTACTGGGAAACTGTGTTGCAATAATCCAATGAACTGCATTATTACGTACCTGCTAATAATCAGTTCTAGAGAAAGTGGTATATATATTCACTGTATATCAAACTGCCTGAGCAATGTGTCAGAGCCTGAATTACTGATTAATAATAGCATGAAAATGACCCTTGGAAAAGTAAAATAAAAAACACAGATTCGCCAAAATATGATATTATATAATGTTTGCAAACGCTCCATACACCAGCTACTTCACTTGGGGTCAGTGCTGGCAGCTTAGGGATTTTGTCGCTAGATCTGTTGACTTTAAGATGCCTTTAGCAACTTTATTTATTTTTTACATTTGTGCTAGCAATAAATCTAGTGACAAATCAATAAGTTGCCAACACTATGCCTAAATAAAGTTACTGGTGTATGTGAAGGTTGCTTCAGCAACTTTGTCCCTAGATTTAGTAACATTTTAAACCTTTTTAGTGACACTATTTTTTATTTAAAAAAAAAAGACCAACGCCTTTTTGATTGACCTTTCTGTACTTGATTTGTTCCCGATCTCTGATCGCCACCATTCCCAAACGGCCGATCCCCGATGTTACCAAACGGCTGATCCCCGACCGCTGCCGTTCCCAAACGACCGATCCCCGCCGTTCCCAAACGGCTGATCCCCGACCACCCCAAACGGCTGAGCCCCGACGTTACCAAACAGCCGATCCCCGACCGCAGCCGTTCCCAAACGGCCGATCCCTGACGTGACCAAACGGCCGATCCCCGACTGCGGCCGTTCCCAAACGACCGATCCTCGACCGCCGCCGCTCCCAAACGGCCGAACTCCGAGCCGCCCTGTTCCCAAAAGACCGATCCCCGATCAACACCGTTTCCAACGACCGATCCCCCATCACCGCCGTTCCCAAACGACTGATCCCCGACCACCGCCGTTCCCAAACGATCGATCCCCGATCACAACCGTTTGTCCAACCTGCACACTTCTTTATTCTTCATCTTAAAATTCTCGTCACCGTGACATTCCATCCATAACCATGTTCTTTATGTCCATTTCCTGCTTTCTCGCGAACAGTTCTTCATATTTAGTAAATAAACAAATATATAGTCTGTATAACCATATAACTATAAATGATCTCTCTATACATCGATACTATTCCTGTATTCTTTCTGTTCTAAGGTTCTATTCTTAGCACCTTTAGAACTTCTTCCTCTCTCACAGACTACATTTTGATATGCAATTATTCTTTATGTCGCAGTTAATATGCAAATCAGCTTGTGACGCCGTTGGGCGACTTCCAGCTGCGTCTCGAGCTTTAGCTACCTGAGAGTTGACCACACTGCTTAAGTTACCTAACTGCAGCTCAATTATACATTATACAACGCATGACGTTTCCGCTGTGACGAAAAAGCTACTGAAAGTAAACTGGGATGCGTGTATATAGCTATAAATAACGCTTTCCTGTTTTTTTTTTTTTTTTTTAAATAAGCTGTAAAGCACATGAACTTCGGCTAATCAACTTCAGCTCCTAGCAGATTTATGATCAAACACTGGCATATGATTAACAAATAAAACGCACGCGCGCGCTATCTAACAAAATATGCCAGTGACATAATTAAGTAGATTTTAAAAAAATTGTACAACGTAATTAACGTTATATAATGACTAAACGGCTGATACGTGACAGTTTATTCCCAACCTGGCGATTATAATGGTGTTAGCTCGCCCTTGTTTTCCTCAGGCCAACATTTGTTTTGACTCATCACAGAGGCTGGCTAGCATACTAGCTAGCTAGCTCTGACCGACTTGACGACAAATTAAAAAAAAACCCAGTGTATTATTTTTATATGTATATATATGTATACACACGGGTTTACATTTCAAACAAATCAGAATGTCGCAAGAACATCCATTGTGTAACCTTTGCTACCTAGCAAAACCGAGTTAGCATCATTGCTATCTGCGTAAGCTTCCTGACGACAAATATGGCCGACATACGTGTTATGGATTTAGCTTAAAATATATATATATTTATTTATACATAAGAAACGTATTCCCTCGCGTCCACAGGGTTATTGCGCGTTAAACTGAACGTAATGAGAGAAAATACGCGACAGGCCTCGAGTTTATTAGGCGACGACATGCTAATAATGCTAACAATGCTAACCAGCCACCGGCTAGGTAAAAAAAGAGCGAAAGCTGCGAGCTGAACCATGATGAAGCTAAAAAACCAAACAAACTGACACCACAGACACAGAAGAGCTCACCGCATGTAGTACCTGGTTTCCGATTTTAAAAGAAAAAGAGCGTGCTCCGGCGGCGCTTCGCGATGAAGTTAAGGAGAAACCCGAGAAGCAGAAAACAAGAGTTAAATTCCTTCCTTGTTTTTTTTTTTTTTTTTTTTTTTTGCGCAACTTCCCCCGCAGATCTGCCTGACAGATCGGGTGACTGGAACTGACACGAGGTGACGTAGTAGCGCCCGTGAACCAATCACAACACAGAGCCTCGGCTACTATTTTTTTTTAATTGGTTAATAACTTTTTCTTCGAATCGCCCATTATTATTAATAGATAACACAACAGACTGTATGGCCAAAAGTTTGTGGACACCCGAGCATCACACCCACGCTGTCAGAAGCGCACAATTGTATAGAATGTCTTTGTGTGCTGTAGCTTTATCATTTCCCTTCACTGGATTATTTAAGAGGCCCAAACATGTTTCGGCATGGCATTGTGCACAAAGCGAGCTCCCTGAAGACATGGTGTTCCAAAGTTGGAGTGGAAGATCTCGAGTGTCCTGCACAGAGGCCGGATCTCGACCCCACTGAACTCCGTGCCTGACCTCACTAATGTGGCTGAATGAACAACAATTGATGAAGTTATGCCCTGAATTCACTATTTCACACAAAAGATGTTTACATATAGTCCACAAGACACAATAATACACAAATGAACCGGTTCAAAAGTTTACACACACTTGAACCTGGAGCCTATCCCACGGCGCATTGGGCGCAAGGCGGGGTACACCGTGGATGGGATGCCAATCCATCGCAGAGCACAATCACATACACATTCACACACCACGGACACTTTGGACATGCCAAGCAGCTTACTATGCATGTCTTTGGACTGGGGGAGGAAACCGGAGTATCCAGAGGAAACCCTCACAGCACAGGAAGCACATACAAACTCCGCACACACAGGGCAACGGTGGGAATCGAATCCCCAACCATGGAGGTGTGTGGTGAACATTCTAACCACTGAGCCACCATGTGCCCAGTCTATTATATATTGTATATTATCTATTGGATAATAATATGAAAACACAATATATGTGCAATATATGAAACTTTATATATATATATATATATATATATATATATATATATATATATATATATATATGTAGGGTTGAGAGAAATAATCCTCACTATGTCGGACTGGATTGTTTTCATAATTGAATAGCCTGAGCCCGGTTGCCTTAGCAATGTTTCCCCTCAGCCTATCACATTACACTTTAATGAACGTCCTAATTAATATTCAGGCTGTGTTATTAATATTCATGATCTTGGACGAGTTCTATGCAATGTGGTTGTTGCTATACACAGCGCTGCCAAAATCCGTTCCTAAGAGACAGCAGGTAAACATTCAGGGTCCAAAGTGATAAAGTTGGTGTTATCCAGAATATATATACACGTTTACGATGACTGTTTTTGAAAGGACAACAAGCTGCTGGAGACGCAGGGACACTTTTCCAAATATTAAAGCGGTAATAGTATATTTAATTAATCCGGCTGATTTCAGTTTGTTAATGTCCAACGTTACCTGGTAGAAATTTTCTCTGTGATCAATTAAGACTATTAAGGAATTAAATTTCCACGTGACTAACATACAGGATTTCTTCCTTGGAAAAGGCAGGGAAAGTTATACCACAAGGAGTCAGGGCACAGGCATGTCTGCAGGAAATAACACCAAGGGTGAGTAATACTGTAGCTTCAAAATATTTGCTTTGTGGCTTTATGGCCTACATGTCATACTGATGGTGTTAGATCAGCAAATAAACCACAAGTGCTAAAGTCTGATATGATAAGAGATTATGAGGAAGACAAAAACATATCTATTTAATGAATAATATAAACATAAATTTGGCTTTATTAATTTTCCATATGAAATTGAGTACTTCACTGAATTACTAATGAAAGAAATAGTGTGGGATAAAAAAATAAATAAATGAACAGATTTTTACAAATCATACTTTGTAACATACTTTTTAATAAAATATGGCAAAACATATCCTGTAGGTTTTTTCATAGGGTCACACATCTGTTGGGGATTGTTCATGAATTGTTGGAAAACATTACATCATTGCAGTACTGTTTTGTCATACTGAATGTGTCAAAGTGCGGTGTGAAGATGTTTCACCACTCATTTGTTTTACTGTTTGGTGGTAAATAATGTCTATATTAAGCTTGAATTACCAGAATTCGGTCACAAATTTCTCAGAGCTCTATTTGTCATTTGTAAATGACTCAAAGTGTACAAAGATATGGTAAATATTTAGCGATATGGTGCATCAGACAATATTGTGATGTTGGTATTGGTGACAACAGTCCTTCCATCTCTGTGCACCTACTGCAGCATTTTCTGGGCATAGTTAAGCTTAGTGGTTTCATGGCAATTCACACCTCCAGACCTCAGAGTCCAGCCAATCTCACAGCATCTTCAGTGTGAATACACACAGTGTATAAATTCTGGGGAATTTCCCACCATTCAGTAGAACTGTGAAATCCCTCAGCTGAGAGGCTAAACGTTTTCCAGACCGCAACACATACACTTATGTAATGTTTCTAAATGTTCTCTGCCTCTGGGGAAACCTCAAGGGAGATCGTTGTGTGGATGCTCTAAAAAGTTTGTCTTTAAGGTGACACAGAACAGGTTTGTAGTCTAAGATCCTTGTGATCAATTGGAGTCCTAAACAGCTTCTTGTCTGTAGCCTGAGACACCCCTGGTGGTTAGGAAGTTCCTCCGCAGTTCACACCCAGAGCCTGGGACAGTCCGCGTCTTCTTTGGGAAAGCAAATGACCCTGATATCGCCAGCACTCTGGTGCATGGAATAAGCACGAGGTCGTCTATCAATGTAAATATTACCATATGCCCTAATCATGTCAATAGTCAGTTAATGATAATGACGATATAAGCCTTTACGTCTTTCGACCATATTGTATATTGTATTTTGTCATATTAATTTAATACCTCTGAGAATGTTTTGATTACTGAATGTGTTTTTTGTGGGGGTTTTATTAATAGGCTGGATCTGTGATCAACCCGTCACCCAAGACCCATTACCAAGAGAGGCTGCGAGAGCTTCAGGAGGCCATTTATGGCAGCAGACAGAAAGCTCCATTTGGACGGTCCCAAGTTAATGGTCCTGGGCTTCCAAATGGTCTTGATCCTGAAAAAACAACTTTTGGTGTTAAATTACTTTATTGTAAGATCCACAAGAGAATCATGTAATCTTTTATAGTTATTCTTTGGAATTTTAGCAAATTTTCTCCCATTTTTTGCCAGTGGCCAACTAATAGCTAGTTCTTGCATCGAGCGGGAATGAGGGGTAGTCTCACAAGCCAGGCCTCTAGCTTTCGCTACTTTTGGTATAGGGCAGTGGTGGCTCAGTGATAAAGATGTTGTGCTACTGATTGGAAGGTTGTGAGTTCAAACCCGAAAATCCCCAAGCTTCAATGGTCAGATCCTTCAACAAACCCTTAACCCAGTTATAATCAGTCTCAGTTTTAAGTTGCTTTGGATAAAAGCATCATCCAGACGATCAAATATTGTATAAATGTAGCCATTTATAGTGTAGTTTGCAATTCTTTCAATCCATTGACTACATCTTCCTCAAAAAAGCTAATTGTGCAGCACAGAAGTGTATATACATGGCGCTGACAGCAACCTTCAAGATTCTGAAGCTTGTGGCTTGAAAAGTGTACAACAATGTAATCACAATTGGCTCGTGCCACTCTGATAGACAGGAAAGAAAGCTATTTCATTCTTCTAAGGTTAATTATAGTAAAGCATCAGTGGCTGGGAACCAAGGGAGCAAAATTAGCCGTGCTCTCTAGGTGGGAGGGATGCTAATTTTGAGTGAGCGAAATAAAAGTATAAGGAAAATGGAAGTATATTGAATTCTAAATGTAAATCATATTTACTCTCCAATAACATTAGAAGTTCTTTTGGGGTTTCAATCCAGCTATATTCCGGACTGCTTATCCTACACGGGGTTGCAGGGGAGCCTAGAGCCTATCCAGGGAACTCGGGGCACAAGGCGGGGGACACCCTGGATCGGGTGCCAACCCATCGCAGGGCACAATCGCACACACATTCACGCACCCATTCACACACACATTCACACAGTACAGACAATTTTGGAAATACCAATCAGTCTACCGCACACGTCTTTGGACTGGGGGAGGAAAACGGAGTATCCGCAGGAAACCCCTGAAACACGGGGAGAACATGCAAACTCTGTGCACACAGGGCAGAGGCGGGATTCGGACACCCAATCCGGGACGTGTGAGGCAGCAGTGCTAACCACTAAGCTTTTGGGGTTTAATTTATGAACAAGAGGACTAACTTCATTACAGAAGAAATTAAATGATCATTTTTTTGTTTTTTTATTCGGGCAGCCATTAACGCTGGTGAGATCATCAATCCACCAAAAACAGCAGTGCAGGTAGAACAAGAAGCGCAGGACAGACATGAGCAATACATCCACTCACACAGTTCCTACTTTGTTGGTAAGTAAGCTAGAAAATATCCTGTATATCCATGTCAACATACATGCGACGATAAACGACAAATGCAACAGGTGACTGGATTGACTTTGGATCTAATTTCTTGTTTGCTGTCCCAGGTGAGCGTTTGAACAGGAAGTATGATTTGAGTAGTTACAGGAAGGACAGCAGGTTCGGTGTGGCTACGCCACATCGCAATGATGGACACAATGCCAGAAAGTCTCTCCAATGGCTCGGTGATACACAGACGTAAGCCTGATTTACATTTTATACAGATATAGAGCCTTGTAGCACTGGTAGCTAACAAGTACTGGAAGTCTATTTGACCTAAAAATATTCTTTGGTAAATAAACTATAAGCATGAAGTAAACTGTAGCTGAATGCTGTAATACTGTGGGGCGGCCATCTTTTTTTTTTTTTCTTTTTTCTTTTTTACACCCTTAGCACGTTTTTCGCATTTTCCTTGGCTCTGTGTCTAAAAGCAGAATTATCGAAGAAAGCTATGCATATGAAAATATTATTTCCACATTAAACTTGACTTTCAGAATATGCAGAATATTCCTGTATTAAAAAATACAACATATATACACATATAACATATATAGTGTAACTACAGTTACACTATAATAATAATAACAGGTAATGAGCAGTATGTATACTGATATGACTACGGCAGACATTTTCAGATTTCTTTCTTGCAGGAGATGTGGAAAATGATTATTCGTTAGCTTTTAAGATGCCATTATGCACAAGAGTGAAGAGCATCTGCTCTTGTTAAAAATGATCAGAAAATAAAAACTACTGTCTTCATACCAAAGGAACCACAGTGCAAAATTTGTCTCGAAGAGATGTGACGACTTCAGAGAGAGGACACAGTCGCAGATCGGCAAAGTTCATGACCCGTAAGTCCTAATTACTGCAGCTGCTGCATACATTATTATCAGGTGGAGCACAAACATTAATCTGTATCGATCTGTTTTAGAATCGCCGACACCATGAAGGTTCCGGCTGATCACACATTCGGAGCGTTGCTGCGTCCTGACGAGTTTGGTAATTTGAACAGGACTTGTATTTAGTGAGTTTCGTCTTGGCAACCATTGAGGGTGCGCTGTCATAGGAAATAATAACTTCATTATTATGAAACAAGTCCAGTCATGTTGACTCACTACCATAAGGCTAAAATATCCATGATAATTTCTAATAGCTAATTAGCGTCGCTTTTATGAGGGGTGGATAGTGGTCCGACCCGGTTACTCCTCGGGTTGAGGCATCTGGGCTAAAAATTTTAAAAGAGAGGCGAACTAGGCATTTGCAGAGCACCATCCATATTGAATTATGGATTCCTGACTTCACCTAGGTGCAGCAGACGTCCTGCATGCAACGCCACCTTCAGAGCACAGGAAAGGACAGGACAGACGTCGCACGCTGGTCAGCGTTGTACGCCAGCACCTGAAGAAGGCCAACTTCCACAACTTCACCTCTTTGCTGCAAGCATTCAGACACTACGATAAGGTCAAATGTTAATTACCGTAGTAAATCTTCACTGGATACACAGAGCTTCTTAGTTTATTAAGTCCTACATAAGCGTGCCTAATAAACTGGCAATCCAGTGCATATCATGGTAGAATTTAAACTACATGAATAGGAATTATTCCTACACCAATGATTATGTATCACAGAAAGAATGGAAGAACTAGCTACAACTAGCTTTCAGTCATTATCATTGCTATTAGTATTTTCTAACCATTCTCAACTCGCTTTTATTCATTATTAGTTTTAATGTTAGCATTTCTAACCATCCTCAATTTTATCTAATTACTACCATTGTTATTAGTATTTTCTAAAGACCACCAAATAGGTTTATTTTTTATTCTTAACATTGCTATTAGCATTTTGTAACCATTCATAAATAGCTGTGTTTTTATTCTTAATATTGTTACTAGCATTGCTAATCATCTCCAGTTGGCTTTAATTCAATGTTAGCATCGTTACTAGCATTGCTAATAATCTCCAGTTGGCTTTATTTCATTATTAGCATTGTTACTAGCATTGCTAATCATCTCCAGTTGGCTTTATTTCATTATTAGCATTGTTACTAGCATTGCTAATCATCTCCAGTTGGCTTTATTTCATTATTAGCATTGTTACTAGCATTGCTAATCATCTACAGTTGGCTTTATTTCATTATTAGCATTGTTACTAGCATTGCTAATCACCTACAGTTGGCTTTATTTCATTATTAGCATTGTTGTTAGCATTGCTAATCATCTCCAGTTGGCTTTATTTCATTATTAGCATGATTACTAGCGTTTTCTAACTAAAACACTTTATTTTATTATCAGTATTGTTATTAACATTATTGTAGAAATCCTCAGTTTTTTGTGTGTGTGTGTTAGCATTCTTTTCATGCTGCAATTTTAAACTGAGCACAATTCTGCTGCATTAATCAGTAATATTTATTAGTGTTTAGTATAATATTGCACATGCTTTATTTAATTTTATTTTTGATAATCAAGTCAATTTTGTTCTGGTGTAGAAAGGCCAGGGAGGGATCGATAAAGAGGACCTGCGGGACGTGTGCCGTGAGTTTAACCTGGACCTCAGCGCAGACATCCTGGACGACCTTATGGACTACTGTGATGTCGATAAAGATGGGTTAATTAACTTCCTGGAATTTGCGAATTTCCTTAATTGGAAGGACAAAATGCCAATCAGTCGAGCGGAGCAAAGGATTTTGGCAAGAGGTGAAATCAATAGCTGTTTTAGAGCTAAAACAGTTTATTACTCGTAGATATACATAATTAGAAGCACTCTGCGTATTGGCGTGTTGATGACTGTCCATTTGAGACTTTAGATACAGTATCTAGTGTAAATAATCACCATGGATCATTAGAATTTTTATTAATACACAGAAATATACTACAGTAAGGAAGGTTTTAACTTGACACTTTTGAATTGACATCAGTACAGTTATAACACGCAGTGCATACTAATACTAATGAACTCTTTTAAATAACCAAGAGTTTTAACAAATGGTGCTACTTTGCAGATATAAAGTGCTGCAAAAATGTTTTTTTTTTTTTTTTTTAGGCCAACCCGGAAGTTAGCATCACCATGGTTTCCTCGACAAAAAAAAGCCAATAGGATTTTTCCACTGGCTTTTGGATTATTGCAGAAAATATGCTCTGTGACCAACAAAAGTTTATGATTCTTACACGTTTTGCTCGTCAAGATAATCTTCACAAATTAACACAACGTTTATGAATTTTGAAGCCTAAATAAAATTTGGCAGAAGTAAAAAGCTAAAGCGAGGCTATAAACAAAGTGCACCACGGTCACATGACGGTCCGATAGAATTTATAGCACTTTGAGGAAAAAAAAAAAAAAAAAACCCACTACAATTGGAAAACACTATCAATTCGATAAATGTACAAGTTGTAGAGTTTGAGTTGGAATAGTTTGTAAGAGCACGAGTATAAACACAGCGAGGATGTAGTAGATGAGATTTTAGAAGGGCTTCAACGCTAACTCATCAGCAATAAGCCGATGTTCCATCGATTTGGTCGCCGTTCTAGATATATGTACAATATATAATATCATGACCAGTTATCAGTAAAATCTGTAAAAGAAACACATTGTTAAATACAGGTTTGTTAAAGAAAGCCCATAGAGGTTCTTTTGACCTGAGAAGAACATAAGGGTTAAAGCTTCTGTCCAACCTTACAGAGCGGAAGCCCAGCACAGCCCCGGTTGTCAGCACGAGAGCTGAGGTGCAGGAAGCAGACGCAGAGAAACAGGCTGGAACTGAAAGTCTGGCCAAGTGTGAAGACCTGGAACCTGTGAAGGTGGGGAGTGTTCTGAAAACCCCCAAAACACTGCGCAGAACTCTAGCAGAGCCAGAGCGCTTCATCACCTCATCCTCTGCCATCTGTGCCATCATGGGGAAGCTGGCTGCTAACGGTCAGTCACATTACGATCAGCGTCTCAGACCTGTGGGTCGAATGCTCCGAGTTGTGGGGGACACATTTTACAGTAGTCACAACTGACAAGCGCGGTGTATACCGACAACAGTAGTAACAGCCTCATAATGCTACAAGAACATACATAACATACATTTTCTGTGTTAGACATAGATGCCCCTTCATTATGAGTTAATAAAGTAAACATATTATCGCTATATATATATATATATATATATATATATATATATATATATATAAAACCTCACTGTTCTCTTTATTAGGAACACCGGTACACTTGCTCAATCAGCCAATCACGTGACATCAAACATCAGAATGGAGAAAAATGTGATCTCAGCGACTTTCACCATGGCATGGTTGTTGATGGCCAATGAGCCGGTATTGAGTATTGTATAAATCTCCTGGGATTTAACAAACACAACAACAGTGTCTAGAGTTATGCCCAAATGGCACTGGGGGAAAAAATATCCCGTGAGCAGCAGTTTTGTTGATGAGCGAGATCAGAGGAGAATGGCCAGACCTATATAAACCACTCCTTACAACCGTAGTGTAATCATGGGCTACAGCAATTTTCTGGTGTTCCTATTAAAGTGGACAGTCAGTATATGATGGAGATACACATAAGAATTTTATCGATATGAAGATACTGTATGTTCCGATCTTTTCAAACATAAGAGAAAAACATAAGTGCATACTGTACCTGTCCATAAGAAAGTGTTGTATGTCCTCTCAAGAAAATAAATTTCATTAAAATAAATCTTCAGTCCAAAACATAGCTTGCAAAAAGCTTCTCGATAGGTATTTTTCATCATAAAACACTTTCAAGTTATTGTAAGGCAGAAATGCCTTAAACTGTTAATGGTTTTTATAACTAATTGGATCATACATTGAATGAATATAGCAATATTAATGAAAAAAGACAGTATGAGCGATACACCATCTCCGTTATAATGTTATACCAGAGCAGCTTGCGTAATTAACATTGTTTTGTGTTCTACAGATTATCGGACATACGGTGTTCCGTCAGTGCGTACGGATTTGGCCGCCCCACGTATCAAACGCATCGGCGACCGAACAAACTATGGTGAAGAGGGAACGGCGTATGAACTGCTCTTTCCCACACTGTACTCGCTGTTTGGGGTGGATGAGAGACATTTCTTCTGCCCTCGCACCAAGGACGAGGTGGGCCAACATGAGTCATCAGTAAACTCGAAATGGTTCATTTTTCTAGGCTACAGATATACAGTATAGGTTGATGTTTGGGAGAAAGTGCCAAAGTCTGCAAAATAATGACTCGAGAAGCATAAGCATTATGTATGAGCAGTTTGTGATGTCACAAATCAGCTCCGCGGCTTTGAACCGATCGTGTTCGATAGGCAAATTGGAGAAAACGACGATATGGCCCCCTTAATTGCACACTTGTGTACAACACCAGTTCCAAAAAAGTTGTGACGCTGTGTGAAATGTAAATAAAAACAGAATACAATGATTCTGCAAATCCCATAAACCCATATGTTATTCACAGTAGAACACAGAAAACATAACACTTCCTTTCCCAGCCTTTTGTTGCCGCTGTCCTAACTTTCTTGAGATGTGTTGTGGCCATCAGATTCTAAATTTTTCCTTAAAATTTTACATTTCCTCAGTTTAAACATTTGATATGTTTTCTAGGTTCTATCGTGAATAACATACGGCTTTATGAGATTTGCAAATCATTACATTCTGCTTTTATTGACATTTTACACAGCGTCCCAAATTTTTTTAAATTAGGGTTGCAAATTCACAGATCCTGGCTATCTTTTGTAATGATGGCAAATCTGTGTGATGCTATTAGGGCCAATAAATACATCGATAAAACAATAAACAATTTATTATTATACTAAGATTGTTGTTTTTGAATGGATTAAGTCTTGTTCGGTCAAAATGTCCCATTTAAACGCCCCCCCCCACCATAGCTATACCTGCTGTAGCTTGATTTCTCTAATGAACATGAATTTGTACATTTACGCTAATCTTACTTTGGCTTCACGTTGAAATAAAAGAGTTGAAAATGCTGTTTGTAAATTTAAAAGCAAAAGCTGGATCATACCATCTCATACTTAACATGTACCTGGCATCAAGAGGATCCATGAGCTTCAGAACGGGTTTGGGGTTCTGTTTCTGTCAATATTACATACTGTATACTGAGGATAAGAAAAAGGAAAAAAAAATAAGAAGAAAAGGTAGAAGATAATAAAAAATATAACAAGATGGCCGAGGTTAAAGGGACAGCAATCAAAAAGTAGTGGACAGAGCTTTTAAAAATATTTCTAATATATATTTGAAAAAAACAAAATCACTAATATGATCAAATTTACATTTACATTTACACTTTAACACGGTTGATTTTTACTTCTTACTGTTTCAGATGGAGCAGATTTTCCGGAACGCCGGCCTGCGTATTCCCGATCAGACGTTTGAGGAGGCCTGGAGCTTGGCTTCCAGGAGTCACCCCACCGGAGAAGTGTGTGTGGAGAGTTTTCGAAAGCTTCTCAGTGAGCTCCAGGCAAATTAGAAAAGGATGCGTATTGTTCAATATTGTATCGTTTCTCTTAGCATTGATCTTAGCATTCTCATAGCAAGGATAAATTTGAAATGCTATATCCAATGAACACTAGTATCAATAAGGCATTATTATAATAATATTAATGATATTACAAATGACTTCTTGACCCACCTCTCTGCCACTGTGCTACAGTATGTTACACATAGCTTCTTAGCTTGTGAGTTGTTGAAATGGTCATTTACAGTATCTAAGATATCTAAGATGTAGTTATTTCCCAGCTTTCGTTGCATGCTTAGCGGGCCTTTCTGTACTCAGAAGCCTAAAGATTCCTAGAGTTATCTATTGTTTTAAAAAAAAATAACCGCGTTCACCTGCAGCGTCTTGTGCTCAGGTACGCATATATACATAATCACATATTTAACTAAAAATAAATGAATCAAAAAAACGTCCTGCATGTCAAACATTTAGAGAAACTAGTTTTGTTCAGATTGGTCTCACAATGCGACTTTCACACTTGGTAATGATTGGACAAAATATGTCAGAGCAGAAGGGAAAATGAATTGAAAATATATTAAAAATGGCAGAAAATCCAATATGGCGGAAATTTACATCACGGTATTTGTTAAACTCATTTGGCATTTACCCAAATAAACCGATGATAGTGGAATCGTATCTATGGCATTGTATGCACCAAAATGACTGTGAGTGTAGCTGGGACTGTCCTCTATCACGGTGCCAAAATTCATAAGAAGCATATAAAGCGCTCTTTATATGCTTCTACGCTCGTCCATAGACTCCCTTGTAGAAGCAAAATAACCTTCGGTGCTTGGCCCGCTAATAGGTAAACAAACAAACAAATAAACACGTGAATAATTCCTGCCGAATTAAGAGGTTGGTTTTTTTTGTTTGTTTTTTTAAAAAAAATCCATCCATTGTAAAACCGACGCATGCATGTCATCCCATTCCCCTTTATAAGATGTTATTCTTTATCCAGTCTTGGAGCGACAGAATTATAAGATTGAGCAGAATTCATTAACTTGTTTTAAATATCTTAGTAGGATTATGATTTTTTTTTCTTTTCCTTCTCCTCAGCAGTAATATAGTTTGTGTGGGGATTTTCGTCATGTGTGTGCAAACAGGTCTTAATATGATTACCAGAGTGGATATCATTTTCAGTTTAAATGAACATGCTAATACCATATTAGCCAATTAATCGTGGAAGAATCGAAGAGAACAATCCGCAAGAAAATGACAGGCACGCTGCTGCCGATGTGCATTAATACGCCATTTTTCACCCTTTTGGATTAGGGCTCATTTTTATTTTATTAATCTGCTTATAATAATAATTTTTAAAAAAGCACATTAATTGGTGCATACGTGTAATAAGAACGCTATTGGACACTGTTTCAGAAATCCTCCAGTGTGTATGTGTGTGTGTGTGTGTGTGTGAATGTGCTGTTAAGCATTAATTTCACACAGGCCCGGATTTAAGACAGTCGAACTGAGAAGCGGATTAATGGAATAAATATGCATGGAAAAGAAAAAAAAAAGAAGCACCCACTGACAAATTGTGTTCTCGTTTCTTTCTCGTTTTGTTTGAAGGTTATTAATCCTCACGTACACGCATCTACTGGATATCTAAACGTCTTTATCTGATGCATTAGAGAGCAAAACGATCATTTGCGCATATTACCACAGAGCTGTTGAATATCTCAAATCTGATTGGTCAGAAGGTGTTGTTATGGCATTTGCTCTGACAGTAGTGCAGCTGCAAATCACAGGTTTAATATTACATGTATGTTTTGTTGAACATTTCTGGAAGGAGTCTCCAGTGTCAGTGCTTTAAAACTATACGTTTTCCACCATGGGAAAGTCTTCAGGACAGATTTTTTTTTCCTCCATTTTTTTCTTTCTTTCTTCTGCTCCTCTATGTACAGTATCTACTATCAGTATATTTAAATATTTTTTATTATGCACTGCAAAAATTGGCATCTTGGCAAGTGTTATCATCCTGTTCAAAAGTTTACACCCCCCTGGCTCTTAATGTATCGTGTCGACCTTCTTGAGCATCAGTGAACATTTGCACCTTATGTAACAGTCGTGTACGAGTCCCTCAGTCGTCCTCGGTGTGAAAAGATGGATCTCGGCATCATATGGCCGCTGGTGGAAAGGGGTCAGATATGCAGAAGTTGCTGGAAAAGCAATGAATGTGTAGGACCTGGAGGAACAGTGGGCGGTTTTACAGTTAAACAAGGGACTCAAAAACACAAAACATGAAAACAGTAAAAAAAAAAAAAAAAATTTCCCTCTTATTATTATTATTATTATTTTAAAAAACAAATGATTAACATTTAGCAGATTCTGCAAGGCGAATGTAAACGTATGACCTCAACTGTATGTGAAAAATGGCCTGGTGACCATTGAGTATTCAAGCCAAAAGGAAATAAAAATCACACAAATGCAAATTCAGGAAGAATTTCCTTAAAGTTTACTCCAAGTGACAGTTTGCATGTGCGCAAAGTGCAGAAAGTCGGAGTGTTAATGTGGCAGATGGTGCGATTTTGCAGACATGAGCCTGAAGTGTGCAAATAGCTGAGAGCAAACCTATTAGCAACTGTATATCTGTCAGAGCAGCACAGAAAACAAATGTCTGTCAGAAGAGGAGAAACCCATTAACTACATTTAAACTCATCTACAGCTCGCCGACCATCATCAGTCAGTCGTGTGGTGTCAACTGGTTTGCATGCACACTTCATTAAAAAAGCGCGAGAAAAAAGTCAAAAAGTTTGCGCGCTGATTTAAATGCAATCAGTTCTGAGGAAAGTCATCTAAAACATCACGTCACGTGATAAACCGCAACCGATTATGTACTGTTAAGCCTTTCAGTCGTGCTCCGATGCACCTCTCGCACGTTCTCGTGCATGTTCTTTGTATGCAATCGAGCCACTATCATGACTGTTAATTCGTATTTAGTGTTTGACAGATTACAGATGCAAAAACAAGCTCGTAACATTTTTTTTTGAACATTACTGTCAAAATGTCCACGCAGAATGTGCAGAAACATGGCAAAAAAAACATGAGAAAGCATCATCAAGTCTCTCGCAATCAAATCAGCAACACTTCAACTCCAAGCTCTCACACGTATATATACACGTAAATGATATAATGATGTTTTTGAGCAGTTGTTGTGTGCTTCAGTTGTGTTGTAATGTTCATTAGAACTTGTTGAAATTGTTACTGTGATGGTTTTTTTGTTGTTGTTTTGTTCTTACACCATGGTCATACACAGGAAGCAAATGATTATTACATTATCACTAAAGGTTCAGAAGTTCTGGTTAACTACACGAGTCAGACTTGGATCGTGGATCAGATCTTTTTTATTTGTATTGGGAATGCACATGCCTGCAGAACCTAGTGTTCAATATTCCCTCGTTTAATTTTTCAGAGAATCCATATGTTTCAGGCCCAGCTTATGGTCTCCAAATAGAAAACCCTGAAACGTCCACCTCTCTCTCTCTCTCAAAAACAATTATCTAATAATAAACAAATACCACCAGCCATAAGATTAAAACCACCTGAATAATATTGTGTAGGTCCCCCTGACCTGGACTCCACAAGACCTCTGAAGGTGTGCTGTAGTATCATATGTACTGTAAGATGTTAGCAGCAGATCCTTTATGTCCTGGGGCCTCAATGGATCAGACTTGTTTGTCCAGCACATCCCAGAGACGCTCGATCGATCGGATTGAGATCTGGGGAATTTGGAGGCCCTGTCAACACCTTGTCATGTTCCTCAAACCGTTCCTGAACAATTTTTGTAGTGTGTAGTGTATCCTTCTGAAAGAGCCCACTGACATTAGGGAATACTTGGTCTGCAACAATGTTTAGGTAGGTGGTATGTGTATGTAACATCCACATGAGTGCCAAGGCAAAGAAAGAAAGACTGTCACCACTCTTTAAATAATTCTGTATAATTCTAACCACAGTTGTGTACTTTAGCATTGTGTTCTGATGCTTACACCTGATTAATGATCACAGTGTAGATCATGTTTGTTTTGCAATTACGTCACTTCCCGGAAACTTGACGGAGGCTCACAACAGTTTTACCCACAATGCCTGGATGTTTGATATAGTTTCTTTGCTCCAGTAGATGGAGCCAAAAGCCTGTATTTCTCAGGATTTACAGCATTATATTTCAGTAGATTTGCTGCAAAAGGTCGTTTCACGACTTAAACGAGTTGTTTTTAATCAGTTGTTTGCCAGACTTTCAAATAAACAGTTGATTAATAAACTCCAAAGATATGAATAAATTCAATACAGATATTAATGAAATCTTAATCGTGCAATATTACCAAATCTCATCTGCTTGGTCACTTAAAGTTCATACTGTACAATCCATTAAAAATTGTCTCGAATGTCTTCAAGAACAAAGTACTGCTAAAATATATAAATCATCAATAACACCCCACCCCATAGATGATTATTTTCCTATAACAGCACTCCTACAAATATTTTATTCTATATTTTATTGATTACTTATTTGATGTAATATTTAATTAGGATCATTTAAGATGTTGTGTAACAGCCTAATATTAAAATCATCAAATTTGACACATCTTTAGTGCTTTTTTTTGCTGATATATTAATGATAATGTTTTAAATATATATATATATATATATATATATATATATATATATATATATGTATATATATATATATATATATATATATATATATATATATATATGCATGAAAAATAAGCATCTGGGAATGAAAAGGGAAATGACAGACCAATTTCTTTCACCACGCAGGTGCAAAAACTGTCACTGTCTTACATTTGATCATCAGAATACAACATAAACACCCCCTTCGCACTGATCCTGGTGATTACAGGTCACGTGCTTCTGATGCCTGGTGCACGTGTGCTCTATTTCTTTCGGTTTTTTTTAAATCGCCACCAAAGGTTATCATTAATTATTCAATAACGTTTAACCTATCCCTGCCTCGCACGTGCGATAAGCCCCGCCCCTCGGCGCTCTGACAATAACGGTAACTTTTATTCAAAAGCATTTTTGAACTTTGAACTTAGCATAATTAGCACGTAAAGATAACTAACTGCTAATAATTATACAAATGAAATTAACTTTCCAAAAGATGTATTATTTAATAGACAATAAATATTTATTATTTATTTGCACTCAGTAGCAAAGTTGTATTTCCTTCTTCAGAGAGACATGAAGAAACTAGTGTATTTTAGCTGCCTGTTAGCATGATGCTAATGATAGCAGTCTCAAGAACAATGTTAGCATTCAGAAGTATTTATTTAATAGAGTATGTTTTTAATAGAGGTCTGTTGCTAGCTAGATGTTAGCATGGGACTATGAAACAAAATAAATAAATAAATAACTTTCAAAAGTATGCATTATTTATTGAATTAAAAAAAAAAAAACATATTTACTCCCTAGCATATATTTAAATCTTTCTTCAAAGAGATTTACACATTAGCTAGTTTATTTTAGCATCCTATAGCGAGCTAGATGTCAACATGATACTAATGATACTAAGAACAAATAAAGAATACTAACAACAAATGACAGAATTAACTATTTCTTTATTAATAAATTTTTTAAAAAATATCTAGCAACAAGCAGATAAAGTACGCTAGCTGTCGGGTTAATGAACAAATATCAGAATTTTGATAGAACTAACTATCAAAACTATGTATTATTCATTTCATTTTTGAAAAATTAGCTTGATTGTACTTCGTAGCACAGTTTATTATTGTTGTTCAATGAGACATATGGATTAGCTAGTTTACTTTAGCTTCCTGGTGCTAACTAGATGTTAACATGATACTAATGAAACTAATAACAAATCACAGAATTAACTTTCAAATGTATTTATTGCTTATTTATTTTTAACATTGTTGCATATTTGCACTAGGTGGCATAAGTTGTTCACAGTTTATTAAAAGAGAGACATGTATTAGCTAATTTACTCTAGCTGCCTGTTTGCTAGCTAGATGTTAACAAAGTGCTAATTCCATCGTATTACTGACTCACCATTTTATTCATGAAAATATTTAACATAAAAATATTGTTTCTCATCAAAACGTGATTCAGTAACTTTTACTAATTTGCATTGAAACAAGTTTATAATTACGTGTTTCAGTTATGTAGGGTGAATGTGGTCAATTCACGTAGTAGTAATGTGATCCAGTTATGTTATGAATGTGCTATGAGGGGAAATGTTGCTGTCTCACAATGCTAGTGATCTGGGCTCGATCCTCAGCTCTTGCAGGCTTCGATTTTATTCAGGGACAAATAGTGTTAATGTATTTCAATTCAATAACATGTAACCGATGTACACGTTTGAAGTAAGTTAATTAACAATATAGCTACAGAAAATTCTAATTAGGTGTTCATCTTTGTACACAGTTAGCAGCATGCTAAATTATATATCACTTCAAAGTACATTGAAAGTATATCACTATGGGTGTTTAGCATTGAGCTTCACTTTCAAGACGTGAAGGAGTCGTTAGCATTAGCTGCTTTCCATTTCAATTTCTCACTGGTGCACCGTCCATGAAGATATTCCTTGAAACACCGACCTAAGTAACAAATATTATACTCAAAATAATCTTGATTTGCTGATGGCACCAAATTCAAAATGGCTGCTTCTGAGCTCTGCTTCATTAAAAAATGAATGAAACAAACACTCCCAGACCAAAACGTCGTTTGATATTTGAAATCATCTTGACACTAATTTCAATACACATTTTACCCAGCATGATGGATTTTATATCACTATATCAGAACGGACAGTACGAGAATACAGTTTAGAAACCATGGTTACAAAGTTACAAAGTCCACACCAGCCATGAAGTTTAATTCAAACAGTGCCAGACAAAGTGTAATAAGTCGCAGAGCTACAACTTATGTAATGATTGGTTGAGGTAAGAAGGAAGACACTGATTTAGTTGGTTTAGTGGTTGTAGCTTCTTTTCTTTTTCTTTTTTTCCTATCACACTCACAAATTTGGCCTAAGATTGGATAAATAATCAGCAGCACAGCTCTTGGTTATTGAAACAGAGCACTGATATAGAAACCGTCTAAGATATATTACAGTAATTATCTCCATCGGTCTGAAATGCCTTTACAGCTGTGGGTTGAACGGAGCAGAATAATAGAATCTAGTGCTGCACAAATTTCATTCTCCAATTAATTACTTTTGTAGGCCGTATTTTGCATTCAGTATCCTCTTTCTCGAATTTGGCAAGCTTCTTTTTTTTTTACATTCTTTTTTGCTAATTGAAAAAAAAATGTATGTTGTAACATTCCTGTTATCAGCAAGAAATAAAGCAAATGAATTGCATGGGCAAAAAGAAATGAAATCTTAATCCTGTCACTTACGTCTTTGGTCCGGTCGCATAATGTGTACTTTCTTAAAATAGACTTTTTAAGATTTTAACACACACACACACACACACACACACACACACACACACACACACACACTTGTACAAATGCAGATATCTCAGCTCTAACTTTCTTTAACAGTAGTTAATGAGAAAAATTACTGCAAATGCTTGAAGTAATAGTTTTAAATTTTTTTCCCCCAGGAAAATATTTCTCTTTTTTTTTTTTACAACTTGTTTTTTTTCCCCCCTTCTATCCATGCATAAATTAAAAAATCTGCTGAAATTTATTATTCATCAGAGATGTGATTAATATGCAAAATTATGCAAATTAAGATGCAATTAGGCTCCAATTCTCCAGTGGAATTTTCCATTATAATTTAATACAAAGTAACAGAGTAATTGGTGTCACGTGTAATTACGGTTACTCAAGTGTACTTCCCAGCATGCAAATGATGCACTATATGTCGCTTATCCTATGCAAATGTACCATGTGCTGCTTCCACTACTTGGAATCACCTAACAGCAGAACGCCAGGCTTTGATGTATGTATAGAGTCCCGGATTAGCACCGTTTATGTGTGTACGACTATACGGTGTGTACAAAACGCCAACTTTTCGAGAAAGTTTATGCGGAAGGCCCTTTTCTCTGTGACTATTCGAAGCCTCTGAATTGACACGCAGGCTTGATTAGGGATGATTTAGGCAGTGAGAGAGCTGTCATGAGCTGTCTACGAGTGTTTGGAGATCAGCTGCTTCTTGGGAGAGTAAATTGATTTCAAATTGTTACACGGCTGGTTACAAGACCTGACGCCGAGCTCATTGACACCGACATGGGAGGTGTGACCTCTGAGCTCCACCTTCTTTCCTGTGTTTCCCCACACGTTCTCTTTCTCTCTACACTTTGTTTCTCCATGTCGAGGTGTTCTTGTCCTGCTCTCTACTTTCCCACGCTCCGTTCGTCTCTTTTCAGCCATGCTTTCTTTCTTTCTTTTCGACGCCCTCACTTTATTTCTCTATTTTCTACACTCTCGTTTTCGCTTCTTCATTCTTACTTCTCGCTTTTTTTAGCCTCTGATTTTCTGCCATTCTGCCTTTCTCTGTTGCTCTCACTAATGTGTTTTGTTTCCATTCTCTCTCATGTGTGTGCAAACAAAAGCTCCGTACACCTTTCTTTCTCTCTATTCATCCCACTCTCCCACTCTCTATTCGTTTGCCCTCTGTTATTATCTTCCTCACTTGTTTCTTTCTTCTGCTTTCTTTTTTTTTTGACTTAGATGACAAATCTATCCTGAAATGCTTAGGGTTAATGTCATTAACCCTTTTATATAAAGTCTAGATGGACAGTGCTATGAAAGTACAAACGGTATTCCAAGAAAAGTGCATTGCTAAAAGTTATAACTAGTATTAATATTTCATTAGCATATCACCCAGCCCTGCTATGACTCTCTCTCTCTCTCTCTCTCTCTCTCTCTCTCTCTTCTCTCTTTGTCTCTCTTTCATCTCATTTGCCCTCACGCTCAATGCTACTGCTACTACTCTACTCTTCACTGCCTAATTGTTCCGTGAAGTTCTTCGAAATTCTTCCTCTCTGCTTTTCCTCCTCTAGTCCATCTCTTCCTCTCGCTCTGCTCTGAACAAAGACATCGCTCTCGCCCATCGCCGCCTCCACCTCGTGCACAACTCTCTCAAAGAACATAATCCCTGAACAAAAATCGCTACACAAAGGAAACTTGAGCTCAATCCCATAACACACAGCCACGGCAAAACAATACGCCCTCCCACCAGCGCCCATCTATACCCCCTAATGCCCGGAAAAAACCCAACCACAACTAAACCATATAATAGTAGCCTAGTATTAAGCGTCTATTTGTCCCCTTGTACCTCATCTCAAGCGTTTTAATATTGACTCTGACTTGACAGAAATGTATCCAGGCTTTTGGATGAGCTTTATCGTGTATTCTAACATTTTGCCTTCACGTATTTGTCGAATATTCCTCCGGTTTGGAACTGAACTGGATTTCTTTCCTTTTCAGTCTAGCTGGCGTTCGACCATGACTCACATTCGGGCCGGACGATCACGAAGAACGTGATCGTTCGAGAGAAAGAAAGCAAACGAGGAGCAGGTAAAAGCGAAGACGAGTAACAGAAGCATCTGTTTTGTGGCATCCGCACATGTACTGTGTGATATAGGTCAAGAGATCTGCATGCATGTAGTGCGTTTCCTGTACGTGTCGCAGTTTAATAATAGCACTTCAGCTTCTGACGTGCAGCACAATACTCCTAGCTGAGCCCGAGCCAAAGCCCCTTTAGCTTGGCTCCCGAGTTTTTTTTTAGGGGTTTCGGCTCAGCAGGGTTGGCACCGGGGATGCGTGGGTGAGGAGATGTAATCTCACAACGCTCGTCTGTGTGGTCCTGCTGCAACGCTGAGGAACGGCAGCCTCCGCGTCAAGATTACATCTGCTAGGTAGATGCAATGCGGCGTCCTGAATCTAGGCCACGCTCTGATGTGTGCGAAGGGGTACAAGGAGGCATGCGTGTGCCCTTACCCCGTTCGCAAGGTGCTTTGTGATCCGATATCACAGTTCGTATGAAAAGGAGGTGCACATCTGGCTCAGGTGTTCTTTAAGCACAGGAACATGACAGCGTGTGTGATTTTTTTTCTTTTTTTTTTTTTTCTTCTTTACACTGAATGTGTTATAAAAACAGTTTTGCTTCAACAGAACCTGATCTGTATCTATATCTGTCTCAGCAGCAGGATCTAATTCATTTTAATAACTACACGGCGGAATAATTTGTCACAAGTTGCACAGAAATTACCGGGTGAAATTATTCTAACGTGCAGCATCACAGCAAAAAAAAAAAAAAAAGTGTTAATTTTATTAGAAATCGACTTCATTAAATCCTATAAACAGACACGTCTGTACATATGCGTTTTGGCAAGAGCTCTCCGGTTTACAGAAGAAAAGAAGAAGAAAAGAAAAAACCAGACAAAAATGAAGAAAAGACATTATTTGAAATATTTGTCGAACAGATGTGCGTCGTTGTTTTTTTTCCCTTCTCTTTTTGTAAATATGTCAGAACAAACAGATGCGGGCCGAGAGAGCATGCGTCACAGTAATTTGGTTCCTCTCTCTCTGCGGATTACTGAGCAGCACCAGCCGCCGCTGTGTGTCTCTGCCAGTCCTGTTTGCCATTTCTGGGCTTGTGCTGCACCTTGAAATGTATGCCAAACGCATTTCTGAGGCTGTAATTAAATTTAGTCCACCTTCACACACTTTCAGGAAGGCAGAAGCAGAAGCCGCTTTTCACAGGCCTTCAGCGCTGAAGCCAGCTACAAAAAAAACAACGAAAACAAACAAGCAAACCCCACAATATTTGTTTAATATATGTGTATTAACTCTCTTTTTCACATGTGCATAAAGAAACTTGGGCGGTTCGTGCACATTATTAGGAGTCACATGACTTCACCTTTGTGTTTACCCAACCAGCGTGCGGTCGTTAACTTCTTAATATGACGCACGTCAGAAAGAACATGCAGCGATTACTTTAAGATGATAAATCAACCGGATCAAATATAACAAACCTTACAATGATAAAAAAAAACCTCCCTGGAGATGATATCTGGTTTCTGTTCTGAAACGTACATTTTATCTTTAAGCCACTTTCGTTATAACTAGCAACGGAGCACAGCGCTGTTTAAACACCCCCACCCCAAAAAAACCCCCAGCCCACTGGATATTGCAGCATTATTCAAAGTGCAGTCGACCCCTGTTATTGAAACAGGAAGTAAATAATCCTTGATGTAGAGCTTCCTTAAGCAACCAGTGATTGGACAGCTTTGATTGAGTTACCGTATTGATTGATTCAAAATGGCTGACACAAAAGGGGAAAAGTCTGTCCTCACTGAAGGAGCCGGTTCTTAGGTACATGACGACACTCTACATTTACAAATGCGTGCCCTTTTTTAAGCCTCGGAGTTTCACAAACGTGTACACTTTTTTTTTTTTTTTTTTTTTGAAGCCCTTGCTGATGCTACACGTGCACGTAAAACAGGCATGGACTCGTTTGTAAGGCTTAATGTTCGAAACACCTGCGGCGAGTCAATCATAAGTGTTTCATACCTACGTAAGCCTTAGAGACTAATCAATACTCTACCTAACTGCTTTATGCCAGTTCTGCTGGCGTGTTTTTGTCACTTTTCTTAAGAGCGTTCAAATTGAAATGCCCTGAACCGTGTGTCAAAGCTGGTGCAAAAGCCCCTCCAGTAACACCATGTTTCAGCAACGTGTATTTTTTAATATTTATGAACTCGAGGTGCAAATGAAGAAGGAAAAATCGGGACATTTGTCAAATGGTGCAAAGCATTCATCTACAGCCCACGACCCCCTTTTCTTTTTTTTTCTTTTTTTTTTCTTCTTCAGATCAGCACCATGTACAAAGATGTCGTATCATCCCTGTCAAGCTTGGCTTCATATACCAGCTTGGTTCCCAGAAGACGGCTGAGGCCTAATAGCGTCTCCCACCGGTGAAGTGTCTTTGTGACGCCGCAACGTCCATTGTCTGCACACGCTGGCTATTACCGCGCTCACACGACATTCATCACTTTGTGCTCTCTTTGTGTGCGCGAGCTATAGGAATCATTAGAGACTTAAAAACCCAGGGCACCAAAAGTGTCTCTTCTCCGAGTCGGACGCGTTCGAGGACACGTGAACGTGTCACCTTCTAGCAGGCGCTAATTTAAGTGAGCAAGACGAAAGAAACGCAATCTCTCCAAGCTGTCCTGGAAGACATACGTTATCGTTCGTGAGAACCTCGAAAGTTGTCATCACAGCCTGGAAGGTTTTGTTTTGATTTGACATTTCAGGGTGTACGAAGGGCTTTCTGGGTAATTTTTTTTGGGGGGGGTGATGGTTAATAAGAGGGAGACTACGCGTCAGGATCTCAATTTGGGGGGGAGCGTGTGAAATCGGTGGCACCTCTCCTGTGCGCTTGGATGAATCGGTGCCATATCTCATGATGGACTAAGGCAGGGAGTGGAGGCAGCCAGGGATGAATACGGCTTAATCTTTACACGGGCCGCATGTGCGCGCTTGATAACACGCACGCTTTCTTCCCCGCGCCGTTCTCGTCCGGCTGCCAGGTTGATGCGTTCTGAACAGCCGTGTTCCACTGCGATATTTTAGCGCTCAAGCAAAAAAAAAAAAAAAAAAACCAACAACAACAAATAAATAAATAAAGGGAAAAAAAGAAGAAAAAAAAAGAGCAGCAGTACCAAAGGAGGGAGTTAATGCATGTTTTTGGAATCTGCTGTAATTCCTGATGCATTTCAAGAGACAGATATGGAGTCTTACAGCTGCAGACAATAACTATAAATGGATCACACCTATTATAGCATCTGATATTAGGCACGTTAACCCTTTACTGCATGGTGTTGCCATATGGCAACAATTAATTCATCTCAAATTTTTGATAGGCAATAATACCAAACGACTATTTTCCTATGTAGCTAAAAAAAAAGGAGACTTTAATTTTGACATAACAAAAAACAAAAAAAGGCATTACACTTGTCTGTAATCACACGGCATGGTGAAAGTCGTCATCGGCGGATCCCAAAATTTGATAGTTTTTCAATATTTAGGATTTAAAACTACTTAAATGAAACACTGTAAACACTATCTGAGATAAGTTAAGATCGAATTTTTGTCATTTAAACACGTCTATATAGTTTGTGTATTCTGGTAAACAGTAAAATGTCATTGTTGCCATACGGCAACAAGATGCGATAATGGAACTGTAGTGTGTGCGTTCATGAATTGAAGCAGTCCTGCACAGCAAAAAAGACATCTCTAGGCGTCTCTAGCGGTATTTTTACATTTACAGTAAATGTACTGTTTATATACAGCAGATGTACATTTACTTCTTCTCTAACGGTATACTTACACAAAAGCTGCCGTCATTTCAGACCTTTTGCGACTGCACCTTATTTTATTTTCGGTTCAAGAGAAATGTTTCAAGAGAAAGAATTAAAACGATACTTCACCCAAAACGTGTCACGTCTTTCGTAAGTATTTTCGGCGAGTAAATCCATGCACATAATTTTTTTTACGACTGTAATTCCTTTCTCGAAGATCTAACTTTTAAACTCTTACTAGGTGGCAAGAAAAACTCCGCAACTTGTAGTCAGGAAAACGCATTCAATGGAATTGTAACCTCATACATTGTGTTGCTTTTCGGCTATAAGATTCTTTCCACCGTTGCACATTGTTGCCATACGGCAACAATTTACCAACTACCACATTTTTTTCACATTTTTTTTATTACTTGAACTAATTAAAGTCCATATATAAAAATCCATATTCGCATCCTTTTTTTTTGATGTAGTAAAAATGTAATCATTCATGCGGTAGAGTGTTCCGGCTCAGCTGTGACAGAGACGGCGATATTTTCCCATCCCAAGCAATGAAAAATGCTCGGCAGTGAACACAAGCCACGGAGAGGTTGGCGTCGAGGTTGCATCTTTCATCATCCCGAATTCACCCTGCAAACATGCATTCTAATGAACGACTTTCGTTCGGATTGAAATGCGTAAACTAAACGCGCCGCCTTTTCCAAGAAACACAGAGGCGTTTGTTGTGATTGCATTATCATAAACGATTCTATACCATCTGCCTGTCAATAATTATGGTACAGATTTGCACGGCCTTTGACCCCGGACGTGGAAGAAACCCAGGTGGAGAGCTCGTCTGCCTAAATGAGCGCGCACGCTCTCTTGCGCCACCTCCTCTCCGAAGCACATGGTTCCACAGGCTGCTCAATTAAAAAACAGGGCGCACTGTGATATTAGCAGCAAATTAATAGTCGCTCGCTAATTGAATGTATCGTATTCAGACGGTGGTATGCCTTCTAAACAAAGGCATGTTTGATGAAATGGTGCAAAAGCTTTTATTTAGATGCCTCTGTCCATCCTCTCAGTGGTTTATTAGAACTGGTTCTTGAGCGGTAGCTTTTTTTTTTTTTTTTTAGCTTTCTTTTTTTTTTTTTTCCTCAGTGGTGAACAACAGAATGATTAAAATGCAGCACATTAGGATTTAGGCCTATAGTAATTAACGTCAGCTTTTGGATTGCAGATTATTTTCTTCTTGGGTCAATAATTGCAGAGGAAAAAAAAAGAAAAAAAAAGAAAAGAAAAGCAAAACA
>NC_030438.2:17558368-17593368 GCF_001660625.3 Ictalurus punctatus
AAAGAACAGTAGGGTCCAATTTGATCTATATATATATATATATACACACACACATATATATATCCGTTATATAAAGATATATCAATTACCAGTAAGTCTGCGGTGTTAAGAATCTTGAATCTCGAATATGTCAAGCTAACCAAGGTTTTGTTTTCTCTTGTTTTTTTTGTTTTTTGTTTTAGCAACATTAGGTAAATTCTTCCTCAAGACTCAGTAAATGTTCCAAAACTAAACTTTGTCATAGGTTTTCCCAGGACATTTATGTGCAGACATCTTATTATGATGTTAAATGATATTAGCATGTGTGTATATATATATAAAGTCGTTTCATTACTTCAATAGATTATTGTTGTTGTGTTAGATATGACTCAATACTAATGATGGAAATGTTAAATTCTGGGAATCCTGCTTTCATGTGACAAAATAACTGTCCCTAACCTTTACCTTAAATCACTCATTTATAAGAATCATGTACTGACAGGAAGTATTTGACCTTATCTGTAGTTTTGCCACACTTCTTTCTGTGGTTCCAGTGCCCCTCCCCTCATAGGTTTCTGGGTATTTCCTACTTAACTTTTACTTAAAAGGTGGATAAGATTGAACATAGAACTTGAAACAATTGACGTAGTGTGCACACACGATATTTAGGTCCTCGTATGTTTATGGAACTTTATCGTTTTGCCACCGTGATCTTAAGGATATGTGATTGGTGGTCTCCCGGTACAAAAACACAAATTGATTTCAAATGTGTTTTTAAAAAAATAAATAAATAAATTAGTAGAATGCATTGCACTAAATAAGAAGGCCATTATTGCTCGTATGATGCTTACAATAAACAGAATGCATAGCCTTCTAAAGAGCTGCAAAAACACTAAAGCACACCAAATTCAGACCTTGTGTTTTAACAGATAGCGCAGTTCAAGTCATCGTTTGGCAACCGGAGCCGCCGGGAGCCGAGGGCAATGAGCGTGGTGAGGAATAGCAGTGGAAGAATGGCATCCTGTGTTGGTATGGCAGTGTCCAGTGTCGGTATCCAGGAACTCCGCCTCCGATGTCCTAGCCCATGGCACTCGAGCCGTCACAGGGTGCGCGGCAGCGATACGCAGAGGAGATGCCCACCACTGCTTATCGACACCAGTCCAGACGAACCCGAAAGAAACGCTTTTCCCGGCATTCCTGGGCTCTGCCCGTTGAGTATCTGGGCAAGCGCCGACTGTCTCTTTGAGCTGTGACAGACCTAAGGCGAACACCGAGCTGCTGCCAAGGTGCCCACAATTCGCTACGATTCTCAGGAGCTCAGGAGCCTCGAGGCTTACTGGCCTGTCGAGACGGAAAACTCCCCCTCCTCCCTATATCCTCACGGGAACCTCGGCCAATCCAGAGCGCCTGGCATCGGCCTGATGGCTCCCGGAGTGGTGGCCGGGTTCGATACACATTCACTGAAGGGCTATTTTGTGTCACGGTGCATTCTGGGATACATGAAAGGAATGTTTTCAGGAGGTTGAGGCCAGATCTGCAGCATTCATGTTTCACACCGTACGGATATATAAAGAGCAAACACAAGGGCTCAGTGAATTCAGCTTCACTGTTTCAAAATGAAAGCTTCATTTTCCTAAACCAGGGCCAAGGCTCGTCATATTTCTCTCCTTTATTGACTTTAATAAGTGTAAAGTCACAGATTGGGGGCCATTTCGCATCTGAAGCTAATCTTACTCAATGAATCTGAGACTGGTATGTTTAATATTTGACTAATGACTAATCAGTAGGCTCCAAAATGGTCCAAATGGCCACTTTTAGCATATTTATTCTATAACTTTTATTCTATTCTCTTCTATAATTCTCGCAAGGTCTTGGGTGACGTAAATATTCATGTTTTATGTTATGCGCTTATATAAATTAGACCTGTTCCTGAGGTTGCCTGTTCATGCGCCGTCCTTGCTGAACAGTATTAACCAATACACACTAGGATTGCTCATAGTGAGGATATGAGTGACAAAACTTTTTCTTTTTTTTTTCTCCCCACAAACTCAGGATTTCGTATCGTGTCTTGTGATAAAAAGTTGCCACTTTTCCATTCCAAACATTGTTAAGAACCATTTTCTGAACGAGAAAGGCTCGTTTCTCTCCGAATCTCTGGCTGCTCTGCTCTATCGCTTTTGATTAATATGTGAAGGAAATGCTTCTGAAAGAGATTTATACCCTGGTGCATCTGCAAAATAATCAAATCATTACCAGCTAACGACAGCGAGATGACGGATGATCTGGCGAGTCCTTGAGACTGCTGGGCCTCGTAGCCTCAGAGGGCGCAGTGCCCACCTGTCAAACGCAGGGAAAGGGCTTTAAAGGTGCTCACGGCACTAATACCGATCATCACGAAGGTGTTCCGAAGTGGTACCGATTACAAACGTCTGTCAGGGTCACATGGGGAAAGCGAAACAGAACAGGGGCTCTCTCTTTCCATCGGAAATAAGAGATACCCCGTCGCTTCCAGTCGTGTGCTTGTCAAAAGCAACATGGAATATGAGAGGATTAATGGTTTGGAGTGAGGGAGGTGGGATAAAGTCTTTAACTTAGTCTCTTGACAACATAATTGAAACCCATGGAATTCTTTCTGTACTCAGATGTACGCCTACTTATTAGACGCGTTTCTTTTTTTTTTCTTTCTTTCTTTCTTTTTTTTTTTTTTTTTTTTTACAACACACTAGTGCGGTTAAGTTCTCTATCATTTGAGGTTTGATGGAAAAATCTTTTGAAATTATGGTTCATATAGCACTATAAAAAAAGCTTTCCATTTCTGACCAGCTTTCAAGTAGAACCCTTTTAGAAAGCTGGAACTGTTAACCGCTCTTGAGGAATCCTTTTTTTTTTTTTTTTTTTTTTTTAAATTTTTAAGAGTGTCCGCATCCAGTCTCATCCAACCTGACCTCTACTGGGTAATACCATCCAATCATCCATCCATGCATCCTTCTGTCCATCTATCCATTTTCCATACTGCTTAGCCTACACAGGGTCGCAGGAGGAACCTGGAGCCTATCCCAGAAACTCAGGGCACAAGGCAGGGCACACCCTGGACAGGATGCCAACCCATCGCAGGGCACAATAGCACACTAAGGACAATTTGGAAATGCCAGCGCACGTCTTTGGACTGGGGGAGGAAACTGAAGGACCCGGAGGAAACCCCTGACGCACGGGGAGAACATGCAAACTCCACATACACACACACACACACACAGGGCGGAGTTGGGATTCAAACCCGCAACCCCCTGAGTAATACCAATTTTGTTTCATTTAAGGAGAACAAAATGATTTTAAAAGGTTCCAGGCAATACTGAGGAATAATTATCACGCATGCGATTCTTATACACGACACAAAATATCTGCAAAAACCTAAGAGCCATTTCGTTCGTCTTCGTGAAACTGGAATACCGACGCAATCCACGACTAGCAAACCGACTCGGTAAATAAGCACCATTAGTCGGCTAGGTAATTTGATTCGTCACAACTCCGACCGAGGAAAGATGTGAGCACGTCCTCGTTTTTCCGTTTTTCAGAGAGAACAGTTCTGGTTTTCGGTTTCCGTACGCTCCCGAGGTTCACTCGTTTGCACGGAGAAAGTTCACCTAAATGAATTTGAAGAGAAGCGTAATTAACCACAACGAGAATTTAAAAAAAGTAAAACTCCTTTCATTTCTCTCATTCTTGCTTTTTTACATTTCAAAATCCCCCCAAACAAACAAACAAACAAGAAAAAGATTGCTGCTTCATTCTTCAGTCATGAGTGGGCACTACAGAAATCTGACCACGCCAGGTCACGTGCTTCTTTTTCCTTGCCCTGAGCAACATGAAAAACCCCTGATCTCTAAGATGCTCGAGGATGCAAATTTACAGCGAAATGTACACACCGAACGTTCCGGAGACTCCGCTGTCAACCCAGACAGAGACGTCTCATTTGTTCTGACAAAAAAAAAAAAAAAAGAAAAACGCTTTTCTTTCACAATTGTTAATTACCGAGTCAGGCCTTAAACACTGTGCTCAAGTATTTTGATGGACTTAATGAAGCTCTTTCCTCTCCATCCTCCTTGTCTTCTTCCTCCAAACTCGACCAACACAGGTGTGCCCTGATGCCTACAGATGTTGCCATGGTTACCTCCCTGTGTAATTATCCTGAACAGCTGAACTTGGTTCCTCAACAAAAGGGTAAATATACTGTGTACACATCTATCCTCACCAAAGTATTTCTAATTTCTCATGAGAGAGACAGATAGATAGATAGATAGATAAAGAGAGATAGAGAGAGATAGAGAGAGATAGAGAGAGAGAGAGAGAGAGAGAGAGAGAGAGAGAGAGAAGTGGCTGTGTGATGCGTCCATACTTACAGATCTAGTTATAATGGCAGGCAATTTTCTCACTGGTTTGTTGAAACCCAGCACTGGAATTTTAGGAATTATCGTGCGGTTTTAGGCGCTTTCATTATCTGTGACTAACCTTTAGCTAGGATCTGTTTGGATCAGGTCATAAATCTGCAATAAGCTCTATAAAAAGAGAAGGGAAAAAAAGAGTCCCTGGAAAATCCCTGTGGAAAACAGAATGAAAGAAACTTTGTTAGGGTGAGTATGGGGTGTGCATTATTTACATTCGGGTTTCCGGCTAATTGATTAAAAAAAAAACACACACACACAAATTCCACGACTAAGACTCTTACCGCGAAGGCGACAAGATATTTCGATATGTGGCAAGACACGATTTATAAACATGCCTATTATTATATTTTAGCGTGTCGTATTTTTTCCCCCCCGTGGCGCTGGAGGCCTCTTTAGCAGGATCCGTTAATGACGGCCAGCCGGGCGAGACCGAGTCCTCTCGTAGAGGAATCACAGCAGCGCTTGCTTGACTTCAGATCTGTCTAATCACATCTGTGTAATTAAGTGACGGGTAATGGACTTTCTGAAAATATGATGTCTTGCTGCGATTCGAACATTGTGTTAAGATGCGTGTCAGTGATTTGGAAGAGAGTCGTGAGCAGCGAGGCCTTAAGCGGCACGTTCCTTTCTAACGATTTTTAACAGCAAATCTGTCATTCGGTTTTATTCATACTTAGCTCTTTGTTTCGGCTCTGGTTTGTCTGCTGTGCAACTATCATCAACTTAATACATCCTTCTTAACGTCAAACAGACGATTCGACACGTTAATAAACGACCAGACTGGTTAAGAGGACCGTCTTTAGATCTTGTTTACACGTGTACACGATCGTATTTTAACCACATAGACGTTATCCGATGCCCGTCCGGTCGGACAGACCGGAATGCGATAGCTGTATTGCGTTTTTACATTTCATATTCTTCACACCGTCTTCTAGGGGATCTGATTCGTTTTGGGAATAAGATGGCGTCGTGTTTAAAAGTTGTCAAAGGGATTATTTAAAGGCGCCAACCTCCATCACTGACGGAGCGTACGAGGTTGAGTTTATCGTCAAAGGTAGCTTCGGAGAGACGGATAAAGTGGCGAAAGCGTGCTTTCCGTCGTCGGATGTGGTTTAAGCCGTCGGATACGGTATTAAACCGGGTACAAAAATCGTTCCTCTTTTCACTTTTTACGTGGATAAAATCTGTCTCCGGGTTTAATCAAGAACCATCTCATTTAATCAGATTGATTTCTCATTCTGCATTGGGTGTCAGTGGATCGATCTGCATTGGATGTCGTCTTCTATACCAGTATAACTACTTTAAATGTCCTAATCGTCATAGCAATATATATATATATATTTATTTATTTTAAAAAATGGAGTGGTAAAAGTCGAGCTGCTTTAAAGAAAAAAAAACAAAAAAAACCCAAAAAAACAATTTCATTACTCTTCATTCTTCATGTATTTGAAAACACATTCCTCCGTCAACATCCTCTCGAGGCAGAACTTGGGTGGCATCTCTCTCCGCTCCGCTCTGCTCTAATTAGCCAAAGTGCTTGCGCTCTGAAGCCTGAGGGCTCCAAAGTGTGTAATTGTCAAGCTCACAGTCGGCCCAGACTTGATAAATACATTTTTCAGGCGTCCTCGGCTCGCACGGTGACGGTCGTCTCTTTTTGCGAAACGCTCTCAGGGTCACTTTATTCGCTCTTGAACAAAGTGCCGGTTCCTCGGGGAGATGATGAATGAGGATTAATGGTGCCTCGGCTGGACGGCGAGCGCGTTTAATACGACGGAACGTACTCAAAGGCCTCTCTGTTAGCACAAATATACCTGTGGAAGGGGTAGGGGTTGGAGGGGTGGTGGGGGAGGGGGTGTTGAGTAGGAGAGAGGTGAGAGTGAGGATAAGAGAGCGAGACAGAGAGAGAGAGAAAGAAAGGAAACCTTGCTTCAAATGATTCACACACAACCTGTGGCCACTGACAAACTTTGGTTGTACCCTTTATGAGTATGCTGGGAGTGTGTAGGCACATGTGCAATAACTCACGCATGAATTCATAACCAAATCGTAAAACACATTCCATTAATACACGCGATGCCCGACTCGTCGCCAGAGGCTTCCTTTTTTTTTTTTAGACAAATTGCCCAATATTGTAAATAAGGCCTGTAATTAAAACGGGCCCAGCTTGATGAGAACAAGGTGAGCTGTGTCTCATTGCTGTTCGTTGTAAACATTAATTTCAGGGCGCTGTACTCTTTTTAATCTGCTCTCGTTTGCCAGGAGATCTAAAAAAAAAAAAAAAAAAAAAAAACCGTCTGGGATGAAAGTTGTGCCACGGTGCCATAGATCTGGTTTTGGTCTCCGTTCTTCGCCGCTATCGATTTCGACGTAGCTGTTTCCCTCAAGGTTACACATATGAGCTGCATCGGGGAAAGTGCAACGCTGTCGACGTGATTAAGTATACTTCCTGTCTCAGACACCCACACGAGCACTTTGACACCCACAACGGTCTACTCGACTACTACAACAACAACAACGACGACAGGGTGCGTCACTGATGTAACGAATGCCTCCTTACTTACTGCCTGCTCATCTTTGTACTGTGTTATTGTTCAGTAGGGTTTACTACAGCAAAACTATAGCAATTCAACTATTATTATTGTTGTTATTGTTATTGAAATTATTGCTAGGAGAAGGGGAAGTATTACCATATCATGATTAGAATATTATTACAATCATTGTTGTTGTATAACAAAAAAGTTAAACCGATTAGTGTTAAAGGGCTAAAGTCAGGAAATTCGATGGAAGGTAGCGGAAGTTAGCTGAAGGTAGCTGTTATGAAACTTTAAACAAATACAAACCTTCTCGAAAGCCACGCCTCCACCCCAGAAATGCTGCCTAAGCGAGAACTGAATGACCTAATCGCGATTTTTTTTTTTTTTTTTTTTAAATCTTGTTTACAGAGGCTGGGGATGAAGCAGAAACCCAAGTTTCCCCTCCGAGCTTTCTGCGAATTAGAATAAACAAAGAGGTAGGATTTTGTTTGATTCCACGTAAATAAAGCCGTAGGAAAGTTAACCACAGCCCTAACCATGACATTAACATGTTGAGTAGCGCGAATTGTTACAAAATTCCAGGTTTCACACCATATATTTATATATATATATATATATATATATATATATATATATATATATATATATATATATATATTTTTATTGAACTTTGAGATGAACTTATATATATATATATATATATATATATATATATATATATATATATATATATATATATATATATATGAAAATTACTGAAAAAAAAAGGTTCTGATGCCGAAGTCACCTTTAATTTAATTGTTAGTGATCTTTTATTAATATATTTTTGTTTTAGTTGGTGTAATTTTTACCTAGATTCTAACACATTTACTGAGAGAGAGAGAGAGAGAGAGAGAGAGAGAGAGAGAGAGAGAGAGAGAACAACATGAAGACAAGGAACAATTTTACTATTTAATCGCTTTGTGAAATCTATATAATTGTAAAAATACATTGTTTAATACTTTTCTCATCCACATCCAACCATGCATTATTCAATTGTTTTGGAGCAACCTGACATAAATGTAAGTCCTGCTATACAAGATCAATTCTTTCTTTTTTCTCTCTCTTTTTTTTTTTTTTTGATGAAGCTCCACGATGCTACTGGAGGTGTGAAGCTCTAAAATCATGGGTTTCTAAACTGACTGGTTTCTAGAATGGCACTAGGGATCGAAATTAAGATCAAGCTTTACGTGCACATGAGCAGGACAAGCAAAATGTTAAGACATCTGAGACAGAAACCTTGAACTTCCGGTCCAAATCAGGGGTTGTGAAACTTTCTGCAGGTTCTTCTGCAGTCTTTCTGCAGCCACAGCTTTTTACACCTTTAGAGAAGAAGAAAGAAAAATCCAGACCCCTCACTACAGATTTGGTTTAAATGAATTATGCGGCAGATTATTTATATTTAATATTTATATATGAAGGATATTCTGGTTATTTATTGCAGCTCTTGAAACATGGTCCAAATTGACACTTATAGGCTTTATTATTGTTATTATTATTATTATTATTATTATTTTAAACCCTGTTTGATCAGTCAAATATGGTTGGTCTGATCAAGGGAACATGTTTTGTACATTTAGTATGTATTTTGTACCTAGTAAGGTGCAGCAAAGTGTTTTAATTAACTTTTAGGGTAAAGGTGGAACTTACATAATTTTTAAAAAGATATAGTAAAACTACAAAAAAAAAACAAAAAAAAAACAAACAATGCATGACTGTAGTGATAACAGTTTTATTTCTGCAAGAGTGTAAGAACTTATTAATGATTAATACAGCTTTGAATCTGGTAGTTTGTGGTTTATTCAACTGGTTTAACAAATTTAACTGGAGGGGAAAAAATAAAAACAAGTCGTCGTCGTCGTCGTCCCTCCCATAGCCCTCAGCCCCTTCAGTACCTCACAGCCCCTCATTTTAAGATCCCCTGGTCTAAATGCTCGTACGCCGCCCTCTTGTGGCCACGATCGGAATCGCAGCTACAACACAACATCATAATGATCCAAACCCAGCAAAAGCTCTCCAGCCAAAGTCAACATGGATCTGCATGCGTGCTGAGCTTTTTAACTATCTCACCTTTCTTCTTCCTTATTACTACTGCTCACACCTGGAGCACATGAACTGAAATTAACACGACGCAGTGATTCATGCAAATCGAAAACACACCCACACCAAATGAAACAGTTTCTGGCTTTTGTGGAGCCCCAAAACCACGACTTTTTCTGAGAAATGACTGCGACCTGACGAGAACAACTAACGACACACCATCAGATATGTATTAATGAGCATCATTAGCACCTTTTCACACAGAGAGTGTTAAAAAAATTAAAAAAAAAAAAAAAAAAATTAAAAAAAAAAAAAAAAAGACAAAACAAAAAAAACCCCTGATCTTTATCACGTTTAGATATTAAACAGCGTTCCATATTTCCACAGAGGAAAGGTTTCACGTGTTATTAAAAACAAAACATTTTTTTTTTTTTTAGTGACCTAGATAGCCGAACACAATTAGTGGGCATGTTTCACACCTTCATTACACTTTGTTTCCGCAGGATGAACCCAAGCATGGGTTCCAAAAACCCGTTTTTTAGTTACAGTAACCGGAAATGGTTTTTAAAAAAAAAAAAAAAAACACCTCTGCACAGACCCTCCATCTTACACCGCATACTACTGTACTAAACAGTGCCTCAAAACACTCCACCTAACAGCACTTAACTCTTAAGGACATTTGACGATTTTACTATGTTGCATAGCATTTATTATTATTATTATTATTATTGTTATTATTATTATTATTATTATTGTTGTTGTTTTGTTGTTGTTGTTGTTGTTTTTAATTAACGGATCAACAGCAACAAGTGCAATATCGTTGATCTGATTTAGATTAAGTCTGGATCTCTTGCGTCACTATACAACCTCTGACATCATTAATAACACTGAAGTACAATTTAATAAAAAAAATTTTTTTAAAAAAGAGGAAAGTTGATAATAAAGTATAAATACTTATAATACAATATAATACTTCTGTGCTTATCTGGAGTGTAATCTCTATAGCACTCTATTCCAGTCATCTGTTTTGAAGCAAAATATTAAAAGCTCCACTATTTGGGAGGAGGGTATGAAGAAAAGAGTGAAGCGTGACACACAATTATGGAAAAAGGAGAAGATTTAACATCGAGGAAATGTTTGTGCATGGGAGAATTTCTCAGAGATGATACAGACACAACTAGTGTGTTATTCCGCTTTACAGACTTAAAGGAAAATACCAGTGCTCCCTGTGCAGTGCACACGCTATGCGAGGGGAAAAACAAGAACATCTAAAATAAAGAATTATTTGTTTAAAAAACAAAAACACCTCATGCACTGGATGATATAAAAAATCCTGGGGGTGGGGTGGGGTGGGGTGGGTGAAGCAAAGGTATAAAAACGCAAAAACATGAAGGAAATCATGTCACGTGCAGTAAATATGATATTTTCCACGTGCGTTAAATTATATATTTAAAAAAAAATTTTTTTTAATTATTATTGTTATATCGGATTTCTCTTTTTGCGCATTGCGCATTCAGAATATCTGCCTCCAGCACCTCGGTCCTCAGACTCAAAGACTCAAAAGCATTTCTCTATAGATTATTTGCCTAAGAGTCATAATACCTTGTGGTTTAAAGTCCTGCTGCAGCGCCGACGCGCGCAAAAACAAGTCGGTTAGGGGTGCTGGAGCTCGAACCAAACCCTGCTGCATCATTTCTCCTAAAACTGGACTCGAACCACTTTATAAATTAGAGCTCAGCGTGAAAGTTTGATCCATATTTCCTGCACAAAATATGAACAATGAGTGAGCTTAACCATCATCAAGAGCCAAGAAATTCCTGCACGGGTTTGTTTACTTACTTACTTACTTACTTACTTACTTAAATTTGCGTCTTTAAGAGGATGCCTTTAAATCAACGCTGATTCACATCATATTGATGGAAAGACTGGCAGTGAGGAACGTGCATTCTGCAAGAGATTCAAATCCCATTTTATGAAATGCAATTCATTAAAATAAATAAATAAATAAATAAATAAATAAATATAAGAAGTGCTAATAAAACTTTTAATAATAAAATGCGCATTCTTAAAAAATAAAAAAAATTACACACACACACACACACATATATATATATATATATATATATATATATATATATATATATATATATATATATATATATATGAATTCTAGCCTATATATATCATATTATATTGCAGGTCTTACTAACTCATACCCCCCTGAGACCATGTGTCCATGTGTTATATTCATGTCACATTTACCTGCTTTGGAAAGTAAAGTTGCAACTCGTACATCACATCGTGTGATTCGTGTGATGCTGTGTGAAAATGAAAAAGGGGGGGGGAAGCTTTTTTTTTTTCTTTCTCATGTTCATATGGGACAGTTGCAACTGTTAAAGTTGTTGATCGCAGGCTTTAAAAAAAAAATAAAAAATTCTCGCGGCTTTATTTTTCCTGACATTTAAACGTGGCGTGTGTAAAACATGAAGAGAGAGAGAGAGAGAGAGAGAGAGAGAGAGAGAGAGAGAGAGAAGGGAGGGAGGGGAGGAAGGGGTGTGAATGCTGTTTTTCCCTGGAGAGAACACGGAGGAGGAGAGGAGAGGAGAGGAGAGAATCACAAGCGGCCCGGGAGAGGGTGCGAGCCCCAAACTCGACTGGCGAATCATCAGAGAGGCAAAGAGGGGCGGATCCGTTTACCTGCCTCCCTCATCCACCAGCAGCACCACCTCCTCCTCCTCCTCCTCTTTCTCTCACTCTGTCTCTCTCATACGGCCCGTCCTCCTCCTCCTCCTCACAAGCTCCATCCCGGCCCGTGCGTGCGCTCTCTCCGCGCCGTGCGTTCTCTCTGCGTCGCGCCGTGCGCTCCCGACTTCAACAACGCTTCCGTGCTTTAGTCTTTAGAGTGCGAGTGAGTGTGTGTGTGTGTGAGTGAGTGTGTGTGTGTGTGAGAGAGAGCGTGTGAGTGTGTTTGACAGTCCTAGCACGTCTGCGACTCCGGATCTCTCCAGGTCTCACCAAGTGCTTGAGCTTTTTCCTCAACTTTGGATGGGAAACGCGCGGCTCAACGGGGATCGCTGACTAAGGTACCGGTTCCTTTCCCTTTTCCCCTCGTTTTTCTCAACATGGCAACACCACCTGCTCAGATAACATGCTTTATTACATTATTGAGGACTCTATCAGAACCAGTTTGCTCTCCAGTTTCATCACTGATCTCTAAAATAATAATAATAATAATAATAATAATAATAATAATATTAATAATGCGCAGAAGATTACGCAGAGCGATACTACTACTACTACTACTATTATTATTATTATTATTATTATTGTTATTATTAATAACCATAATACTAATACTGATAATAAATCCCAGTTATGAATAATGCAAACAAATTGCTCTACAGTTCTGTAAACCTGGTGCTAAAAGTTCAGGGCATTTAATAGTTCCCACTTTATCCTCTCCAACATAATTAACATCCATCACTAATAATAATAATAATAATTGATCGTTAATGTAACTTGTGTGTATACACTGATGACACAGGTGGGATTTTTCCTGCGTCGGAGATTCTGTGTATGTACTGTAGTGTCAACATTTCTTTCCTTAAGGTGAAGATCTTGTGTGAGCCTAGCACAGAGACAGCAGGCTATTTTTGTCTCACAAACCTGAATCACTTTTGGGACTGTCAGCATCCAGATGCACAGTCCTGCTTGTTAACAAGATCTTTATTCACTCTAAATTAGATCTAATGCTCCTCAGCCATCAAAAGCATGTGATTTTGTTCCAAAATACACTCCGGTTTAAAAAGAAAGAATGAAATTCAATAAAATAACGTAAAAAAAAAACAACACACACACACACGTAAGAAAGAACGCACATTTTCACCTGATTGTGGATTGCGAAATGTGCGAAAATAGAATCTCATGATGTCGGACTGGGCAAGACTGGAAGGACTCGAGCTCATTCCTTGCTGAGCTTCTCAGTCCTCGCACGTCTTTAAAGCGCGTCCGTTGACCTCGCTGAACTTTTTCGACCGCAGCTTTAATAATCGTGTCACCCATGTGCTCCCACACTCGTATTTTTTTCTCTCTTTTTTTTTTTTTTAGAATAGACGTCTAAACGTGGCTTATTCTTAGATCGATTTCTATGCACTGTAAATGCGTAATCATCTCACGACTCCACCGAGTCATTTCGGTTTACCCTTTCACATCTTATTTTTTGTTTCAGAGGCAGTTGCTCTGAAGAGTATTTTGCTCTCCTTTGCAGAGCTCTTTTGTAATGATTGTGGCTTATCTGGTCACTATTTCGCAGAACAGAGCCACAGAGCTTTTCCTGTCACTCTCACTGGCAGTTCTTGTAAACGCAGGTTTAAGATCAAAGACTCTTATTCTGAACGTTAATTCCCCTCAACTGCTCTTACAAGCCCTTCTCTATTCCATTTGTTCATGTGAAACTGGCTGGCTCGGCTCGTTCACAAGGTTAAGGCTTTTTTTATCGGTACGACTTAACCCTGTTTTCACACTCGCGACGTAATCGTTACAGTGACAGCCGAGAGAGATAGCCGTCTCGTCGATTCACTTATGAAAGAAAAAAAAAAACCCTGAATTGAACTTGGGTTCTCACAAAGGAGGATATTTAGGCTCGAATAGAGTGTGTGGTGTGTTGAAGATTCGTTCACTCTTCACCCTGAAGTCCAAAGGAACCGTTCCTAGCGCTCACGGTCCGAAACATAACGTAAACCTTTATTTATTTATTTTTTTAAGCGGGTTAATGATGTGACTCGGCGATTGTTTGTCTCGGGAAGTATTTCATTCGAGTGCACGGCTGTAGTGGTGTAATATCTTCAACCCTCGGCCTTCAGGATGTGCGTGCATGCTTAGGGCACATATAGGTCAGTATGAAGTGAAGTGAAAGTAGTGCACGTCAAAGCCTCGCTACGGTTTGCAGGAAGTCGAGTGGGTACAGAGGCACTTCAGAAACGAGCTCGCGACGAGTCCGTATCACGTTCCGTCTTAATTGGTTCACAGTTTGTCGGAGAGCAAGACCAAGAACAAGAGCCAAACCGGAGCCTCAGCGCTCGAGTCGGATCAACTTGACTTGTAAAAAGTAGCACAGAGAGAGAGAGAGAGAGAAGAAGAAGACCGTGTGTGTGTGTGAGAGAGAGAGAGAGAGAGAGAGAGAGAGGAACAACATTTACCCTCCGACCCTCTGAGACCAATTAACCCGCACGTCGCTTCAGCGGCTTGCAAAAGCACCTCGGAGCATAATCAAAGCAGCCCATCGCCGGTGAATCATTTCTGTTCCCGTCACACCTGCTTTGTCATTTTTTTTCTTTATATAAACGACGAGCATCGAGTAGTGCACGCTTTCAGAGTCAGGAGCGGGGGGAAGAAAAAAAAAAGCGCGCCCCTGCGACCGTCCCGGTCGGTCTGTGTGTTCGGAGCTCGCGAAGGCTCCAAAGATATGTGCGGTAAAACCATTCATCGCCCAACATAATGAACGCTGCAGTGAAATAACAGCTCAGCAAAGAGTGAAATTATACTTGCGGTCTGAGCTCGGTAAATACCTGTTTAGCTGCCAGCGCATGTGTTTATTAGACTGTCGCCAGTAAGGTGCCTGTCTCTTTCTTTTTTTCGACTGTTGTGGCGGTTTACAGATTTCACTTCTTTTTTTTCTTTTTTTTTTCTTTTCCCTCTCCTCAAAACTGCACTCATACATTTCCTAATATAGATGAGAGTTAATAACGGTTCAGACTTTATGATGACAGGTTGGGAAGAAGAAGAAGGAAAAAAAAAAAAAAAGGGGGGGGAGATAATAATGAATGGTGTCTTAATAGGGATTGTTTGCGCATTCCTGGGCTCACAGTCAAAAATGTGAAAAAACAAAACCAAACAAAACAAAAAAAAATTTTTAAACCGACAAAAACTGCCAATTACAGTCACAGGCGTGTTGTCATGTGCGGTTCTTTTCAGGCGTGCGGTTCCCAACTTTCTGCCTTGCCAGAACTTGTCTCCAGCTTGGGTTTTTTAAAAAATATTTTCAAAGCGAAGGCCTGTGTTCAAACCCGCGTCCCTTTTCATATGCAGAATGGCCCGGTCCGGGACGGTAAAAATAAATAAATAAATAAAATCAAATAAATAAATAAATAAAACCGCGTCATGTCGATTTCGCCATGGTCCGACTCGACGGAGCGCGTGCGAAATCAGAACAGCGACGTTATCACGGCACACAGCGGCGTCCCTAATAGAATTTAGAGCACGCGCTCAGCTCGGCTCGGCTCGGCGAGAACCTTCGACTCCTTGCGACCTAAATTTAGTCTGCGCGTACGGTTGTCTCTTATTTATTTATTTTTTTGTGATGCTCGTCGTTATCCGATCTGTGTAGGTTTTCTCAGATCCTTTGTTCTGGTGAAGCGACAGAAAGAAAAAGGAGTGACGGATGTGCGCGCTGAAAAAGATCAGGTTGTTTAATACCCACCCACATGTTCCAAAGACACAATTTAGAACAATATTCGCTTTTATAACACACACACACACACACACACACACACACACTCTCGAAGGCAGATTTAGAGAGACGCAGTGAGATTAGCAGTGAAGTCTAATTCAGATCTTCGTCGCTTTGATCAGTGAAAGAAAAAAAAAAGGGAAGACAAAAGAAGCAGTGTCGATGATAAAACACTAAGGCCTGTGAGACGGACGCTCGGAGTTTACGCTTCTCGCACTTTAACAAAACACACACACACACACACTCTTACTCGTCTTTCCACTACGATCTTTCTGAGGATCTCTCTCACACTCCCTCACACTCACTCACACACACACAGCCTTGTCTCTCTTCCTCTATTAATGGTGGATGTGTCGCGATCCACGAGGCAGAAATTAGAGGCCTAATGATGCGAGCATGTGATAGCAGACCACGGCAGTGACACAAAAGTCATTTCCGAGGCCGAGGAAAGTGGCGTCGGCCGATCGTTCGCTGACTAATTCGTTTCGTAATTTGATACAAGCAGGAAGAATAAACAAAGCCATCTTTTCCTTCCGTCAGTCACTCGTCTCTCACTGTGCTCCGAGGCGAGGGAGAAAGGGTTTTAGATCGTTAATACGGGTTACTGTAAGAGCTTTAGTGGGGAAAATAGCGGGCTTTTTGTGGTTCAGATGTTTAGCCTTGGAGGCATCACCGCTGCCGCCAGACCTCGGGACAGTGCTCTGCCTTAAACTACTCACCACAGACACACACACACACACACACACACACACACGCACATACACTGGCACACGTTTAGGCCTTAAAAAGCCACAGGGGGATTTTTTACAGTGCACACCTCATCACAGGCTTAACCAGGGAATGTCTCTGAAAAGAGACATCTAAGACAGACAGAAAGAGAGAGAGAGAGAGAGAGAGAGAGAGAGAGAGAGAGAGAGAGAGAGATATGCAATTGCATAATGCCTACTGTATTTACTGCTATATTGTATAATCATATCAGTTTGAAATTCTTAATAAATCATAATAATCATTATTACACAAACTGACGCCTGTGCTCTTCGATACCACCGGATTCGAACAATAAATCAGCGATATCCTTTAATACACTAATATTACATGGTTATTACGGCGTAATATTATTATTAAGCGCTTAACAACCACTATATGTGACTCTCAATTCAGACGATCCTACACGGACTCGGGACGTCATAGGGTCATTTTCACTGCACGACACTACATCCCTGCGTTCCGTGACAACCCCTAATCCGACGTGCAGGCCTGGTCGTTCTGGACGCTAATTCGTCTGAAACGAAGCCGAGCAGTGTCTCCGGCGTCGCGAGATACTCTGTACTTTGCGGAAGCCCTTCCCTTGAGCGGTGGCGTACCGAGCCGTCTCCGAGCGAGCGGAGTGGGCAGTGATGACTCTACCCCATGCTGGCTGCATTATCAAACTGCCAAGATACACTTGGCCCTGATTTATAACGCGAGCTTCAATAATCACGTTAATGCACAGCTACCGTCGCAGAACTGGCGAACGCCAAGACAAAACAACGCCCACGCCGCGTAGCGATCAGAACAGCGTCGGTGAGAGAAGGGTCTGGAGGAGAAAACAACAACAACAACAACAAAATGTTTTCCACTGCGTGAGCCACTGATTCTTCTGTGCATCTAGGCAAACTTTACAGGCACAGTCCTGAATATTCAGACATTTCCCTAATCACGTGAGTCCAGACTTTTGGATTTAAAACCTCTACGGTAGAGTTAGGGTTGAATTACTCAGCCTTATTTATTTATTTATTTATTTGTGTATTTATTTATTTATTTCACCACGTACTATTTCCATTAACCACCTCAGATCTCGAGCTACAGTCTAGCGAACGATAACAGACGTCGGAAAAAAGGAACGTGAAATGACGTTGTGGCTCCGGCGCGAAAAAAAAAACCAAAACAAGGATGCACGTCGACTTTACACGTCGAATAATCGAGATAATCGAGTACATTTGAATAAGAACATATGTTCACGTCACATTTTACATCATGCTGAGCTCCCTGTACGTCCAAGACTATATATATATATATATATATATATAAAACCCGTATTACAAAAAACGTATTACAGCATAACAACTAAATAACTAAATAACTCTTTAAAAAAAAAAAAAAAACCCAAACAAACAAAAGTATCAACTTGACAAATCATACTACGTTGTTTTGTTGTTGTTTTTTTTACCTTTTTACATGGGAAGTTTTTATACCACATAATTGAGCGTTTAATAATAATCATGGCCGATCAAATCATCACTGAAGCTCCATGCCCTTCCGGATGTCAGAGAGGGCACTGTTGGTGTGTGTGTGTGTGTGTGTGTGTGTGTGTGTGTGTGTGTGTGTGTGTGTGAGTGCCAGAGTGCTTGGCACTGTCAGCACCTGTTGGCAGAGCGAGGCCCCTCTTGGCAGTGTCTCGCTCTCAGACGGCCACGACGGACATTAAAGCCTCCGTGGTGCATTTCAACATGGCCGCCGTCTCCTTTAACACCTCCTCATGGGCTTAGCACATAAAGGGACTATGACAGAGAAATAAGAGAGATACAAGACAAATTGCACAAGTGAATACTACCATGTGAATACGCAACATGGCAGAAATGACCGGAACACTCTGAAACAGTATTTCAAGCACCACAGCGGATACACGATATTGTATTGTATACTATTACAGCGCTCAATAACAAGATCGGTGCACGTAGTTACCGCAAAATACGTCCACATATGGTCAATAACCTCGATACGTCAAGGTCGCGGAATACGACCGCGTACGTTCGGATTTTTAGGCCGGAGATCAAATACAGGCGGATTAACGTTTAGCGTTAAAAAAAAAGGAAGAATTTAAATTAAAATAAATAATAATAACTTTTGGGAAATTTCTGTGAATGTTCTGTACATTTCAGAATGCTTAGAGCTGGAACACGCGCGTATGGAAACCCAAAATTAGATCAACGTTTTCTACTAAAGAAAGCTGTTTCGCAAGACATGATTGATCTGCTTTCTCACATGCATTTGATTCTAAGGTAAAAACAAAAAAACAAAAAAAAAACAAAAACAACAACACAGAGTATCTATAAAATATGCTTAATGCACACAATTCCAGGAGTGTTACACAGACTTTACATCCACTTACTGCAACACGTCCAAACAAATAAAACCGACAGCTTTGGAGGGGGGAGGGGGGGGGGGGTTTGCAGAAATGCTTCAGGATGCTGAGACAAACCTTTAAATGGAGTTGGTTTGCTCTTATATAGTAGTGCAGACTTCAAACAAGGTCTTTGAAAGGTTTGCTGGTGCTAATTATGGTCCTGTGCTTGAGATCTTGTGGGCCTGTTTTCACCGTGGCCTGGTATCCTGACTGGCTCTGACTGTTTACACTATCACCTCGTTGGGGTATTGTTTCTGCTCCACACACACACACACACACACACACACACACACACTCAGAGCTAGTTCTGCTACACCACCCACGCGCCGGTCTTTACAAGAGCTCTGGCATCCCCAGAGAGTCAGCGTGAGCTTCGTGCAAATTTGTCAGCGCCGGAAAGGCCTCTTATTTTCAGCAGCAAAAAGGTCAAGCACGAGAGAGAGAGAGTGTGAGAGAGAGAGAGAGAGAGAGAGAGTGAGAGAGAGAGACAGAGCGAGAGAGATGAATGTGGCTCAGAATTGTTACATCACTAGGGCGAGAGCTGCTCTTCAGCGTTTATCACATCGCACTTCACGCCTCACAACAGTGCTGCGGTTTTACAGATTGCAATTTCATAAGAAACTGACCAGCTTTTGCAGAATATCAGCGTCGCATACAAGCGTACAAGTTTCCTGCCTCGCCAGGTTGCATACATATTACAGCTACAAAATAAACCCTTTCTATACCTTTGTTCCTTTTCAGAAGAATCGTCCATTGTAATAGTATGGGCCTGAATTTACTGAAGCGTGACACAAACTTTGACACACTTCCACAAGTAGCCAGGAAGCCAATGTGCAATGATGTATAATGATGTAATAAATATTTACTAATGACATTTTTATTACAACAAAAGTCATATTGAGTGCAATAAACAGACAGAATAGAGATATTAGAGGTGTGTGTGTGTGTGTGTGTGTGTGTGTGTGTTATTGACAAATTATAGGCTAAGTTATTGACAAATGCAAACCCACCCACACACATGGATAAAAATATATCTCTGATATAAGGTATTATTAAAGTCTCACCCTCAATCAGCTGAAGTGTATCTGTCTCACGTTATCAGACATATTCTCCTCCACTTATCTCGCTCTCGTTTCTTTTCTTTTCTTTTTTTTTTTTGCATAAGGAAATGTTCCCATGCAAAAGGTTATGATGATCTGCTCGGATTTGCAGATAAAGTCATGCCAGGCTCGTGTTACGCTCACCAACTTATCAGAATGAAAAGTAAACACCACACAAGCGGCTGCATCGCTATTAAAATCAGCAGCTGCTGCAAACAATAGGTCATTAGAGTTTGCGCTCGTGGAGCCGGTGTGGAAGTGGACTACAGTCGGTGCTGAGACCAGAACAGCAACAGCGACCCGACCAGCACCGCTCGAGTCAGTGCACGCGCCTCGTTTATGTGCGTTTTCTTCTTTTATTTGTGCGTTATTTACCTGCTGATTTCCTTTCCTCCCCCCACCTCACCCCTAACAACACCACCCCCCCTTCCACCTTCTGCATAATCCTATCCGAATGCGGTCCAGGCCAATTATCACTCGTGCGCGCGCGCGCGTGCACACTCCGGTTCGCGTGCACGCGCGCTCCGGTAATAACCGAGCGGGTCGCTTCACGCGCATCAAAGCCGATTAAAGAATTCCTGCGCGCGCCGCCAGAAAATCACGCGCATTCTTCTTCTTGTTCTTTAAAAAAAAAATGTATTTATTTTTTAAATGATCATTATTATTTAATTTTTTATTTTATTTTTACTTTTCATTTTCGCTCCGGCCCGAGCGCTGCGAAATCCCGCCTCAAACCGGCCCGTTTTCGGAGGGGTGGTGGAGGGGGAAGGGGGTGGGGGGTGTTGAAGCAGAGGGTTGGGGTAGTAGAGGTGGGGTGGGGGAGAGGTTGGTTTATTTTCTTTCTGCCATGAGGAGAAAGAAGGCGAGCAGCGCGTGCAGCACCGAGCGAAGGGGGGAGTGATGAGTCAATGCAACTCAGGGTTTAATGGGGAGAGAGAGAGATAGCGCGCGCGCACGAGAGAGAGAGAGCGAGAGAGAGAGAGAGAGAGAGAGAGAAAAGGGGGAGCTCGCAGAAAAAAAAGGGGAAGCTGTCATGCGTCTGTAGCGCGCCTTCATTCGACGCCGGAAAGTGAATCGCAAGTGTATCCGAGCACACACGCGCGCGCGCGCACACACACACACACATACGCACGCACGCGCCGCGGTGTCTGATGAAAATAAAAGAAGAAGCCTCTCCGGTTTTGTCCGCTTCGTCGCTTTCCATCCGGACCAGGGAGGAAGAGAAGAGAGGAGAGGAAGAGAGGAGAGGAGAGGAAGAGAGGCGAAGCGCCGCCCGCTGTTCCGCGTCGTTTCTCCGCGCTGCTCTCCCGGTTTTACGAGCATGTTCGCGAATCCGTGAGTCGCCATGCCCTTCGCGTCTACTTCGTTTCCGAATTCGTTCCCGGCGCCGCGCTCGTTCTTTCGGTCGCTTGTCCGCGATCAACACGCGCTGCACCGACACGAGCAGCCCGTAAAACTCGCCTGAACTCGGGGCAGAGCAGAGAGCTCGAGCCCGCTCGCTGTTTCGCTCCCCGCGCGCACGTTATAATTCACGACATATTTTCATAACCTCGTCTTCCATCATCTTAACTTCAACCCACCCGAGTTTGATTCTCTTTCTTTCTTTTTTCTTCTTCTTCTTGTTTAAAAAAAAAAAGAAGCGCGTGTGCTTTTTTAATGTTATATATATATATATATACATACATACATATATTTTTAAATTGATCCCCACCCCGACATGTCCACGTCCATAACGCGCTCGTGCAAAGCCGATTGATCATTAATTCTCGTGTCGGCGCGAGCGAAGGAAGGGAAGGCTGTAAAGTTTTGCTCGGACTCTCCAAACTCCAGTCCCTTTATGAGCTTACCAGTTTGGACGTGGTGACTTCCAGGTGTGTTTTAATCTCTTCTGCATGACTGTCTGCTCACATGATCTCACATAACAAGTAACAAGCTGCTGTGGATGATTTATTTATTGCTTCTTAATGTTGTTGTTGTTGTTGTTGTTGTTGTTTTCTCCCCTTTGGTTGTTCCTTTGAATTCTGAAATGAAAGCACTTCTCAGGTGATTGGCTGTGCGTTTACACTTGTGCAAGATAAATCTCTAATTTAGCAGTGTTGTAAAGTTTAGAACAAGTTATGTTCCCCCCCCCACCTTGCACTCTTCTGATCTATTACTTAATGTCTTGCCTTACTGTATAAATGACCATGTTGGATATTTTAAACCGTGCACGCCCCAAACAAAACAACAGAAACACACCAGCTAGATGCAAGACTAATCCAGATCAGGATTATATGCAATATTGTGTTACATCTCGTGCAGTTTATTAACACACACCCCTATACAAGTGTACACCCTTTTGCATTAATTTTTTTTTTTTATTATTATTTATTATTATTTTCACCCATTAATGCAGTCATGCACAGTAGATGAACCTTATTCCGCATGAACTCACTAGAATTTATTGCTTTAATATATTATATGAGCTGTAACGTTTGGCTCGAGCTTCTTAATAGACCCTGTATTTTTTATTTTACTTAAAAAAAAAAAAAAAAAAAAATATATATATATATATATATATATATATATATATATTTATTTTAGTTCGGGGTGGCTTTAAAGATGCTCTTTGAAAGCAATCTGCGTACCACATTTTGTGGTGATTTTGTTTTTGAAATAGAGAGGGGGGGAAAGTTGACGATGCTTTCGGAGCAACATAACCAAAAAAAGAAAAAGAAATGCTCAAGCTGACTTCTGGAGAAGAGAGAGAGAACGAGAGAGAGAGAGAGAGAGAGAGAGAACGAGAGAGAGAGAGAGGGGGAGAGAGTAAAGACATTAACGTGTCCTAAAAGTACTTACTGATCACCCTCCTTTTTTTTTTTTTTTTTTTTTTTTTTAATAGTTTCCTTCCTCATGCTTTGCGCAGTGCTCGGAGAACAGCTCTGCTGCACAGAGGAGTGGAATCCTCAGTAAATGAATGCGTTTGCACCAAAAAAAAAACCAAACAAACCCCGGCTTATTTGCTCTCTCGACATGGGATTCAGCAGTGGGATGGTCATACATAATGCACGCTCGGAAAAAAAACCAAACCAAAAAAAAAAAAAAAAACTACAACCCCAAGATGAAGAGAAAGAAGCAGCGTAGATGTCACGAAACGTTAGCGAGGACCAGAGAGGAAAAGTGTGTGTGGTGTGGGTTGAGTGTTGTGTTAGACTTTTGCGAGGGAATAACTGTCGTTTTTGTACCTACGAAGATTCATCAGCGTGGGTCAGCTCACAAAAGTACTTACAAATTAGTTATATATATATATATGTGTATATGTATATATGTATACGTGTATATTATATCTTCTATATTGTATATGAAGGATGTAAAGGTATATAAATGTGCACAAAGTGTAGTGTGTAGCAAGCTCTCGTGTGTTATATATTGTATAGCGTAGATTAATCATGACTTTCAGTGCTCTGGATTTGCACGAATCGTATAATATATATATATATATATATATATATATATATATATATATATATATATATATATATAAAAAAATCTCTTGCCTTATCGTTTGAATTTACAGCCTCAGGTTCTCTCCTACGTATACTAAACACGAGAAGTATTTAAGAATCAGACAGGATTGAGCCTAGATCTCGTGCTGATCCCACTCAGCTGTTCTGCAGTCCAGATCTGAAGCAGGAACTTTCTTTCTTTCTTTCTTTCTTTCTTTCTTTTAAAAAAAAAAAAAATTCGGTTTCACTTATGACCAAGCAAAGCAGACCGGAACAGGCGACGGAAAGCCCCGTACTGTGCGTCAGTGCACTTTAATAAATCGGACCTTTGTAGAGACGTTCATGATCACGTTTATAAAAGGGTGATCTGGCTTTTGAATGTGTCTTCATTTGTTCAGAGGGAAACGGTGATTATAACAGATACGTATACGCGAGAGTGGGTTTAATACGATCGGACGTGAACGTCAGCGGAATAAACCGTGAGTAAACGGCGCCGTTCTGACCGATACGAGTCGGATCAAGCGCTCACTCGATCCGTATCTCTATTTCGGTGTTAACATTTTCATTTCCATATTTAATCTAAAAATACAACGCCACAGAAATCTCACGTTTTGTAAAAAAAAACAACAAAAAAAAACAACATATATTCTTAATCACATTTACACCTTCAACGCAAGCGTATATCACTGCTGCGTTGCTCACGACTCACACCGAATGGGGGCGAGATTGTCTAATAGAAACTCGAACGATCAGAATCAGAACCTTGACCTGACGACCCGACGCTCTCCTTTCGCCCTATCCCCAGGTGACCGTGAGCAGTGGAGCTGAGTCATGATGGACCATCTCAGCGAGGCGTGCCTGGGGAAGGAGAACTGCGAGCTGGTGGGTGGCTTGAACGACTCCAAGGGCCCCCCAGCCAAGATCGCGCGGCTGGAACAGAACGGCAGCCCTCAGGGACGTTCACGCCTGGGCAGCACCGGCGCCAAACTCTCCGGAGTGGCCTTCAAACCCTCCCCGCACCTGCTGAAGACCTCACACAAGAGGGGTGAGTCGCTCCGTCGGGTGCGTCTAACGGTATACCCAGCGTGCTGTGGAGAAAAACTCTAGAAGCCAGTAAAACTCATACTAAGTCTTATTATTATAAACAGACCGTTTAGAACCGCGCCGGCGCTGACCTGACGCTAGTCATGCACCGTGTTTTGAAGCATCCACGTCGCCCGTATTAAATATCACAGCGTCGTTCGGATATCATATGACATCATCGTACTGTGACTCATTTGCATTGTTTGAGATATCGTGGTATCTCAGAATCCTCATTTAAACCTTTATGACTGAAGTTGTGCACATTCTGACAAATTTATAAAAGCCACGTTCGATTGCGTAATATATTTAGAGAACAATAAAACATGACGTGGCGTCGTGTTGAAGGAAATTCAGATTGGACGGTGAAGCTAGGGCCGGGCGATATGACAGACATATCGTATCACGCCACTCGAGAGGGTATTTCTACGATACTCGAGGCATATCACGGTAGCTAACGACCTGTCTGCAAACCTTAATACGCAGAAAAATACACACACACGAAAAAACTTGTACACTGAGTTCGACGCTATTTTTTTAAAAATGCGTACAAAGACGAATAAGATTGAGTAAAAAATATATAAGTGATGTCAATCCATTCAGTAGCATTTAATTGACAATTATTAAAAAAATGATTAAAAAACATCGATTATTAAAAAAACTCAGAACTGTTACTGGTAATTATTTTCCTATAAAATGCCGTCGTGAAGCGTTTTATTCCTCTTATTCACTTTTAAATGTTTTCATTATTTTTTTTTTATTTAACTACGTTGAACGTCCAAGAAAAAGGTTAGTTCCTGCTATCGTGACTATACGAAGTTATACTGTGCTATACTGTATACTATACTATGCTATAACTGTCGTCACTATAGAAACGATAACGCGATGGAAAAAGCGCATTAACACAGCCTGTGATTTAGAGCTGGTCGCGTCAGAGCTGCTGACCAATCAGATTCGAGGTGGCGTAACGAGCCGCGTAGTCTTCACAGTCGTGATCGGCGACACGATCGTCCCCGTCCTCGTTTCGGAATACCTCCGACAAGCGTCTGCCGAACTTGTCCGTCGTAGCAGGTAGTAGTCGTTCCTTCCTTCCGCGAATAATATTCCGCACGGGCCGTAACGCGGCCGCGGGAAAACAAAGCTCGGGATTGATCCCGAAACGAACCTACGCAGCATTCTTTATTGTTAGATCTTTATCTGTTAAAATGCCGCCCTCAGCACATTGTTTGGGGATCGGTACGCTAGCCGATTTGTTGATTGTTTGCCAGAGGACGTTGGCCTCCTCAGGGAGGTCAGGCTCCAGGCTTCAGGGAACTTTATTATGATATGCTGCTTTAATATTAGCCCAAGTTTCTCCAAATTTCAGCGGCGGAGTGTTTCAGCTGGCTGGCATTAAGTGATATTTGCAGAGTAAACCCGAACACATGACGGCTTTGGACGGGGATTCGTTTTTTTCTTTCTTTCTTTTTTTTCCCCCTCTTCTTTTCTTTTCTTAATAGCACAGAAGTGTTTACACAGACTTGTAAGCCTCAGGCTATAGTATGCGTACAGAGGTGCCGCAAAGCATTTTGGGAAGATGAGTCAGTTCTACGATATACATACGGGAATACAATTTCCTGTCGCGGTTATTGCTAGAGCATTTGATGATTTTTTAAAAATAATATCGCTAGAATATTTTGGAGAAGTAGAAATACGTCATACGCATGATAATTACAGCACGTATTATTGTTATTGTTATTATTATGCGCTGTAACGCGAGGGGTTTTGTTTGAAATGTATGAAATGTAGCTATTAAAGGACGACATCTACGACGCGTCGTCGTTTAATGATTACAGAATGTAGGCTGATTATTGGGAAAATGGCTGCGGTGGAAAAAGTTATAAAGTATGCTATTATATTCTTGGGAAATGATGGTAAACGTTACTTTGTGTTGGATCGTGGTAGCATCACACCGCCATCGCATCATTGATTATTGTCCTAGAACAATATTCCCCCATGTGTTTGATTCATTACTTAGGAATATGTAAGTGTATATACATGTATAATCAGAGTTGACGATGCTGTTGACGTTGTGCTTCACGTTTCCTAGGTAACATGCTGCCCGTGTTCTGCGTGGTCGAGCACTATGAGAGCCCGATAGACTTCGACAGCAGGGAAGAGCACGCCGAATTCGTGCTGGTCAGAAAGGACATGCTCTTCAACCAGCTGATCGAGATGGCGCTCCTCTCGCTGGGCTACTCTCACAGCTCTGCCGCTCAGGCTAAAGGTGCGACACGTACATCACATCACACTCAAACTTCAACCTGGTAGCTTTCCGTATTACCACAGATATCCATTCTGGCAACATCGGGATCTATAAAGTGAAACGGTTTTGGAAACTCCGACAGCCTGTAAAGCAAATCCTGTTTTCAATTTATAGTCCGATAAAGTTTCAAAACACGTGCATATAAGGCATTAATGACGTATTTCATAATAATATAATACATGTCCAAACTTATAGAGTGGTCACATGGGAAAGGGGAATAAATTCTACGATATGGTTCTGAAGACTGAAGACTTTCCCGTTCGCATCGATCTCAACCACAAGTACACACTTTTCTAGCATTGTCCACTCTGCTTATCCCCAGAAGGGGATACGCGACGCGATCAAAGCGTGACATTCGCACGGAGCCAGCCGATTTTTAGACACCTTTTGACCTTTTGACTTTCGTTTTCAGAAATCCAGCCTAGTCAAGATTAAAAGCGAAAGGCAAACATTCATTCATCCGTTTAGGACGAGGTTTATCAGTCCGTATAGGATTCGGCAGAGTTTTTTTTTTTTTTTGGATTTGTTGTTGCCAAAAGTGCACGATTTTACTGCGTCTTTTTAGAAATGAATAAATAAAATCGCGATGCAACTTGCGAAGTTTTTTTTCGCGCTTTCTTTTTTGAATCGGCGAAATCGCGCCCGGACGAAATTCTTTCGCACGCTCTTTCAAAGTGAGGTTTGTCGGTGAACGGGACCGCCTGGCCCGACTCGCGTTCGACGCACGCGAATCGAAGAGGGCTTCTGCTTGAACCCGCGTCGCGATGACGTCAGACGACGCGACTCGGCCCGGATTTGCGTCAAATCTGCGATAGTTTCGAAAAAAAATCCGAGATTGCAAAATCGCAAAAATCCTAGAGGGACCGGGTTACGGTTCACGAAAGTTGTCGAAAAACTGAGAACGTTTTTTGCTTCGCCGCCGAAGCAAAAGTCCAGGGGGCGGAGCTGGATCTGATTCTCCTCTAAGCGCAACCTCTAACTCACACAACGCTGAAACACCAAACAGTATATTGATTAACAACACAGCCCTGAAACACGTCTAGCCGTCTTCACCCCCTGGACTTCTGGCTCGACACGAGGAGCCGGATCCGGTCCGACTCCACCCCTTTGGACATCTTATTAGTCGGGAAAAATCCTGATTGACGCACAGCGATCGCGAGCGAGCGAGGTCGTTCTGTCCTGCTGTACATACCTTCACGTTTAGCCTCGTCCTTAGCCTAGCTACCAGTAAAAAAAACAAACAAACTACTAACTAGCCGTTCTAACTAGCCGTTTTAACTACCTGCAAAAGAATCTTTTCTAGTAGCTTGCGACTAGCTAAACCACGTACAAAGTACACGTCCTAAGCAGCATTTAAATAGACGCATATAATATGTAGCGCTTCTTCTGTGTTGGTTGAAAACGAAACAAAACTGACAGGCTGCTAATGAGAGCAAATTGTTTACGAGAGCAAATTGTTTGTCAGACAGGTTCCTTTGGTTAACCATTATTTATAATTACCGGAAGATTTGACATCAATTATCATGTATTAGCTTTTCATAGTGCTGGATTTTTTCTGTCAGATTAGTCATGCGAATTTAAGCTAAATATGGAGTTGTGTGTGTGTGTGTGTGTATGTACAGCGTCTAACAGTGTGTATTTTTGCGTTTCAGGTATGATTCAGGTGGGCAAGTGGAACCCCGTTCCCCTGTCGTACGTGACCGACGCCCCCGACGCCACCGTAGCCGACATGCTACAGGACGTCTACCACGTCATCACGCTGAAAATCCAGCTGCACAGGTGCGCCTCGGCATTTAGCGCTTTACCCATAATCCCTCAGCCCGTTTTTACCGAGCTGTTTACTATCTCGTTTTTTTTTCTCTCTCTCTCTTGTCGGCGTTGGCTAGGACGCAGAAGGTTGTGTTTATTTCTAGCATGCTAGCTCATAACCCATACACATTCGTCTGTCGCTCTTCCGTTCCCTTCTCTTTCTCTCTCTCTCTCTCTCTCACTCGCGCGTGCTCTCTCGCCCCCTCTTTTCGCTCTCCTCCCCAGAGGGTCTGCGGCTGCTCAGCACGTTAAGGTCCTCCTGCTGCTATTCCACTTTAGTGTGTGTGTGTGTGTTTGTGTTTGTAAATATATTTACATCCGCAGAAGCATATATAAAGAACCACATCCAAAGCTCGCCTTTAGCTTCGCGCTAGCGTACAGAGGCCGTAATGAAAGGCTTTCGTTTTTTCGACGGAGATCGGCGGCGTCCTTCGTGCCGCACTCTCGCGTAACATTGTTTTCAATCCCATTCAATGGGCTTTATAAAAGATGCATATAGCACAGCTGCGACGTCGCCAATCATCCCTGGCAGAGAGGCTCGTTTTTATTAACCATATGCACGTAGGGTTTTTTTTTTTTTTTTTTTTTTTACACAGCATACGCCGGTTTGTTTTAATATCATACGGCGAAATGTAAAAAAAAAAAAAAATTCTTTCGCAGCGAAACGTGGTCTGTAACAGAACGGGTACGTCGAGCAGGCACAGCGAGCCGCAAAAGGTAGAAGTAACATGAAATATTAGTCGCCACATGCAGCTGATGTATAATTCATGCATCAATACAGCAGATGTGTTGTATAAAGTAATTAACTAATCAGAACAATCAGGAGAGAGAGAAAGAGAGAGGGAGCGAGAGAGAAAGAGAGAGAGAGAGACAGCAATCTCCAGATGCATCTGCTTGATGCGCCAAATGAAATCTGTCTGTCTTAGAGGGGCGCTTGCAGCAGGCCTGTTCTCTCTCACTCTCTCTCTCTCTCTCTCCCTCTCTCCCACTCTCTCTCTCTCTCTCCCTCTCTCTCGCTCTCTCTCTCTCTCTCTTTATGACTCTCTTTGTTTCTTTCAGCCACCCTGAATCACTCTCTCTCTTTCTCTCTCTACCTCCATCTGTCTCTCCATGCAGTTGTCCTAAACTGGAAGACTTGCCTCCCGAGCAGTGGACCCACTCGACGGTGCGAAACGCCCTCAAGGAGTTACTCAAAGACATGAACCAGAGCTCTCTGGCTAAAGAATGTCCCTTATCACAGGTACCGGAACCTTCCACCATCTTCTTTCCAGCCCTGCAGCGTTTTTTTTTGTTTTGGTTTTTTTTTTTTTTGTTGTATTGTTTGTTTTTTTTTTTAATTTATCGAACATCCAGACCCAGTGTGGAAAATCAATTATTACCGATTACCGTATTTTCCGGACTGCGGATATGCAGTTTGTAATTTCTTTCTGTTTGGAGAAAAGTTTTAGGCCCGCCCGTGTAAGCCCAACCTTCCCACTGGTGATTTCTGCTTCGTTTTGGGATCATTTGCGCTTGGTTTTAAAGCGGCAGTTCGTGATTTTTAGGCCTATGCTTTTGACTGTAGTAAAAACACTGACAACCCTCCCCTTGCCTCACGAACTGTCTCCACCCCTTTTTTGAAACTGTACGCCCCTTGGACTGCCTTTTGAGATGAGGGTCTGTCTGCGTCCTGCGAGACTACAAACCGTGCCTTTTACAAGGAACGCCCATTACAAGGAACGCCTACTGGCGACTCACACTACACAACATTCCCACGCCCACTCGAAGATAGGCGTGCAAATTTCGTCGATTTCGCTAACCCTGACTCTGACCGTATTCGATGTGGCCGTGACTTGTAACAGTGGGCGTGCTTTGTAAGGGGCGTGGTTTGTAATCCTGACGGATGTTTAACGTATTTGTCGAAAGGTGTAACTTGTAATAGCGGGCGTAGCTTGTAAGGGGCGTGGTTTGTAATCCTGCAGGACGCGGACGGATACGCTTGTCTTTTAAAGCTGTGCTTCAGCTGGGGGCGGAGCTTAATTTTCAGACCTATATATGCTATTTAACTCTATAGTCTATGTATGTATATATACATATATATAGTTAGTTGTTTTTTTTTTTAAGTTTCTTTGACATAATATAATTATTACAGGTCTGGAATCATGTCAAAATATTACAGACCGCACCTTTAATGTTTGCGTTTACAGTGAGTTTAATGTTGTTTTTGAAGTAGCAAAACTTTCACCTATGTGCTTAATCCATTTTGGTGATTTTTTATTATTATTATTATTATTATTATTATTATTATTATTCCAATATCATGTCATAAGCAGACTGATTTCTGCTGATCTTTGCGAGTTGAAGCTTTAATGGACATTTGGGACTGCTGTATCGTTAAATAACACATGATCACATTCAGTAACTCTAAATATCCTGGCTTGTTCTAAAGCACCACTGTACCGACGTGTTCAAGGCCAATGCAAGTAAGGAATAAAACAAGACGGTGCACAGTTATCATTTTTAATCAGACTTTTTTTATCCATTTAGAGTTACACTAACTGACGTCTTTAAAGGCAAGGTAGCTCTTAAACAGCTGATAAACAGTCGTTCCCTGTCATGTTACCGTGTCGGAAAACATCCCGTTACGAAGCGCTGACGTCGGAGACTCCTTCCATGGACGTCGAATAAACATCTCCTTACAGAAAACCCAATGAAATCCATATGAATAATTCGTTATCAATGACTTTCTTTGTTCTTAATCGGTTTATTATCAGCCTCGGACGACGCGTCCACCGTAATCGTACACTACGGCTACGACGAAGCGTATACTCGACACGCTCTGACCAATCAGAATCGAGAATTCAGAGCGCTGTGGGAGAAAAATAAAGACACGCATCCGACGTATGCACTGCGATAAGCGCAGGAACTGTCCGAGGGCGGAAGACGGCGTCTTTTAGTCCGGAAATTACGATTAATATGGACGCCCCCCCCCCACATAATCGGCACCAACAACCCGAACCCCCTCCCCCACCCCTTCTGGGCCAGTTATAGTCATGATGAATGTAAGTTATTGTTGTGGAAAAACAATAGCGGGACAGGAAGAACCTTTGTTTGGGGCCAAAGAGTCCCACTTGTCTTTTTTCAATTTCAATAAGTACCACACTCGCCCTCTATTCCTCCTTTTCTATAGCAAGCGTGCCGCTGTTGAAATGTTTTATAAGAGACAGCCGTTTTTATCAGCTAACGCATGAGAGAGCAATTCTTTCCCTACCTGTCCATGTGCATGTGCGTGTGTGTGCGTGTGTGTGTGTGTGCGCGTGTGTGTGTGTGTGTTGGAGGGGTGACAGTGTCCGGTTTTCGAAGCTAATCTTAAGGTGAACGTCTAAGTTCCAAATCGCTCATTTCCTTCACGTCTGAGCGACTGACGCGTTACCATGAATTACAACTTGCATGCAGCCAGGGAACACACACACACACACACACACACACACACTCTGTGGTACTGCGCCAAACATAGTAGTCTAAAGCAATTTCTCTTTTCTCCTCCATTGTTTTCTGAAATCTCCGACGCAGGAGGTCTTGTTCTGTTCCCACCGTCCGGTTTCTAACCTTCTTCTTCAGGTTGCCAGGTATTTCGACTCGAGCGCAAACCGCAATCCGTACCTCTCAGAGCCGAGCCGATCGATGACGTGACGTTAAATGAGACCGATTCGTTTTTAAGCTTTGTTATCCGGCGTTGTCTTCAGGAACTTGTCCTGGTGAGCGCCTCCATATTAAACATATCTAATAAAAACGTGCAGATGGATTAGATAGCAGCAGGCGGTTTAGCGAGCTGTAAATCTAACCGCTGCAGCTCGTTTCTAAAAACAGAGCTAGACCACTGGTATACATGTATATAGATAGGCATATTAGAGAGCGCTAAACCGATGATGTCATTCTGTACACATTGTTATGAAACCACGTTTCCTCTTTGTATGTCTATATACAGTACATGCTGCACATACAAAATATAATACCCCCTCCCCCATCACCACCACCACACGCACACATACACCCCAGTTTGAATTTAAACGCTGTAGCAAGGCGTTTGATGGAAATATTAAGTTATTGAACATTATGAAAGAAACTGATATTACGAATCATTAGGTAGGTTAGCCAGGTCATTTGGCAAGGAAAGTGACTCGGGCATATTATAAAACATCACCGCGGCAGTCGTACTTCATCTCGTGGCTGAGTTTAAAATGTAAGACTTTACGTTATTTAATATAAATCGAAAGCAAACAACAATTATCCGGACGTTCTCTGGAGAAAATAACATTCAGAGTCTGTTAACGTAAAGAAGGTGCCGTAAGCCCCGCCTCTTCTCTGTATCGTAGTCACAAATGTTTCTGCCCACCCGCTAGGCTTGCTGCAATTGGCTGTTTGTAGTCAGAGGGGGGGAAAAAAACACACGTGAAGGAGTTTGCGATTTTACGATCGCAGAAATGAACCCAAAATCAAGCAAGCTCCACGATGTTCGAGACGCGTCACGACGCGCATTCGGTCAAAGCCCTCGAGTGCACGAGTACAGCTACACGGCCGGATTCACCGACGACAAACCTCACCGAGAACGACGGTGCGAAAGCGATTCCGTGCGATCGCGATCTCGCCAATTCGAGTAGTTTATAGAAAAATCCGCAGCAGAATCGAGCGTTTTTTGGCCGCGACGATCACAACGAGAAAAAAAACAAAACTACTCCGCGGAATCCCGCACAGCCTGCGTTAAAAAGATAACACCGTGAACGATGGGAAAATTTCCGAAATGTCGGCACCGGCGAAGGTCGCGAGTGCCGCGCGGTTCTACGTCTAGAGACTGTAATTCAGTCGCGTTTAAGCGTGTTTTTTTTTTCTGAAAGCGTGCGAGAGCACCGGGACATGTCGAACGAACACGTACGTCTGCCAGGCGCTTTCATCGAAAGCGATTCCCTCCAGCTGAGAGATAACGGCCTCACCCAGAAGCCGCTCTCGTGCGTGAGATTTGATCTCGCAACCTTCCGAACAACTCGCACAGAGCCTTAACGGTCGAGCCACCGGTGCCTGCAGAGCTCAGCATATTTACGGCGCATGATTGGCAACTTTTATAGGATTAACTTGTCCTTGATATTCAGGACGTTAATCCTCACACACAACGAGGAAGGTTAACAAACAGAGTATCGGGAGAATTAACCGGCGCCGGAGCCCGGGGGGGAGCGAGAGGCTTAAAAAGAGCGTCTTTTGTCCGCCGTGTTGTCGAGCGTTTCGATTTATTCCCCTGCGCCTGGCCTTCGAATGCCTCCGCAGAGAAAGAAAGGAGGAAGCTCCAGAATGTATCGAGTGTTCGGGTCGTTCGTAGACGACTAGACGTGAGAGCACACCTTTGGGTCAGCGCCGGCTCGTCGGCGGGATTCTAAGCGTCGGTGAGTCACGTGTAAATCACGTGTAAGTGTTGGTAAAGAAGCTGTAATTAAGACACGGCGGGAAAAGGAGAAATGAGGCCTCCCCTACAAAAGGAGAACTAAAGCAGAACTAAAGAGAAAGCGATGGCAGAAAGCGGCAGAGCAGGACGCGGCACATTTTAGGCTCCGAGCAGATCGCTGAGCATGATAGCACCCTAGCGAGACTTCCTGGCCTTGCTGATAACGCCTGGAGATGCTTATCACTTAAAGGGCCTCGGCCTCTTCCCGATTACCTGCGGACGAAGGTCACGTTCGATCCGTTCCCTTCTTCCTTCAGCCGTTCACACGGCGTCCACGTCCTAGCGTGCACACGCGCTAGAGTTGATTAATGAACGGCGTTTATTCTAACATCTGTGTCAAAAGCAGAGGGATGCAGGGGAAGGGAGGGGGGAGATGGATGCGTCACAGCGACCCGCACAACAGGCCCGGCTGTCAGCGGAATGAAAGATTCCACGCATTTTTTGCGTAATTATTTGCACACCTTTTCCAATCAGTCGACGCATAAATCTTCATTCCGGCCCCTCCCCTTCCCGGGTCGGGTCGTTATCGTCGGGAACGGGAATGCGCCGCTCTCTGTTTTTTTTGTTTTTTTTCCGAACGCGAGCGCATCTGATAAGTTAGCGCAGAACATACACGTCGAGGAGAAGGAAGAGCGGATTCTTTCTGACTGCACCTTATCCTCCACAGCTGTGCGCACACTAGCAATAAAGGTTAATCGTCCTTCTCAAGCATACACAGCAGCCCCGGTCTTCACTGAGCCGTTACCTTGCCATCCTGCCCTGCCACACTTCAGCTCAGAGCATATCCCCATTTGTATGTATTTATTTATTTATTTATTTATTTTTTGTGGGGGGGGGTTCTTAAGAGTGTCAATCCGCTCCGTTTTGAACAGCACCTCGCGATGACCGGCCGCGCCGAGTCCGTGCCGCGTCGTAAAACCCGCGCCGAACGAGCAGCTCGAGTCGATCGTCCGCGACGACGGAGGCGTGGCCGTCCCCGGGCGCTCGTACTATACGGAACGATAAAAGCCGCTAGACCTGTAATTTCAAAAACAGATGGT